>NW_010243205.1:0-43855 GCF_000690775.1 Eurypyga helias | reverse complement strand
TTTCCCTACCATGCCCATGTCAAGCGTCAGTCTTCCACATGTTTTCATGACACAGTCTTGTAGGAGTCAGCAGAGTGCTGTATAGACTTTGGCCTGAACAGCTGGATGACTGACTGAATCTGCTCACTGACTTCAAATCACATGTTATCAGTGAAACCTTTGCTGCTGTTTCCTTTCATTGTGTCCTTAAGCTGACCATTTCCTGCTCATGTCCTTTAAACAGAGAATATACAGAAGATCAGGGTCAGCGCCGACACTGCAAACGCTTCACTTATGGTTTGGGAAGATAAAGCTGTTGTTTTAATAAGGTTTGGACAAACATAAAAGTTGCCTACACTTCTTTTTTTCTAATACAGTCACAAAGAACTGATCATAAAAATTTCCTTCATCATCAATTTTTAGCCAATATTGAACTGATTTTTTTAAATGTGGTGTGTGGTTCCAGCTGTGATAAATGCAAGCTATTGCAATCTGGTGGAGGAACCAGAATGTTTTATAATGACCCTACACTGTAATCTAAGCCAAGCAAATATAATGATTCACCCAGGGAAGATAAATTATTGCCTGGAAAAATGCCAAAGCATTTTAATTTGTAACTCCAACATGTCTCTCTTGGAACCCATTGTAAAGTGTCTGGGATACAAAGTATTTTCCAAATTGTTATATAACTTCATTATTCACAGTGGGGTTTTTTTCCCTTCCTCATCCAGCACACACATACATATGTTTAATTTAGACAAAAAATTGCTTTAAATAGCCACCTGAAAAGCCCCTTGCTATAACACCATGGGGGAAAAAAAAAAAAAATTACCTTAGTTGTGATTGTCAATTACATTCAAGATTTGAAGTTGGAGCTGCAGCAGGCGTCAGGGGGCCACTTGTCACCACAGCTTGGAAATGTGACAAATTGTCAGAACTGCTTGGATGTCCTAGGCTGTTATTAGCCATCTGTTCACAGCTCTGGGTGGGTCAGCTGCCTGGACTTGACCAAAGCCATCCCTTAATTAGAGAATTTACAATTCTAACCAATTTAGAGCTGATTTTGTTTATTGTTTATAAAAGGAAGACGTGTCACACAGCGTGGGACAGACTCTTTTCTAGGATTTTGTGGAAACTGTGGTATACAATTTAGGATTCGATTTCCAGTCTCTCCCCAGGCACCAAATGAATGTGAGTCTGTGCACTGCAAGTGCTTTTCTAATGTGTCAGGACTTTCAGCTGTGTAGGAGAAGCTACTGTTTGGCTGTTAATGTTCCACGTATGTCGTCCTTACAGGAACCAGACACAGGGTTACTCTTGCAAAGCCTCTTCTCAGCTCACAGTGCTTGCAAGTGCTCACCTTTGTTCCCATAACAGTTCCCTGAGAAGTCACTCAGTACTCAGAATTTTGCAAGGTCATTGACTAAGAAAGAGTAGGATACTATTGTGCCCCATTCCTCTAGCAGAGTAATAAAATTTCATCATGTTCCTAACATCCCCAAGGCCAAAGAAGTACTTGAAAATAGGTGTGCTGGATTCAGCCAGATATTTTTGGTATTTTTGGTGGTATTTTGCTAGCCGGAGTTAAACCATGACGGTAAGATAGAAAGAACTGCATTTTGATAGCTCTAGCAGACTTTCCCTTTTTTCTCTGAAGCACATTTGAAAACCCTCTGTAGTTAATTGGAGTTAGTCTGCATGCCAGGGGAAGTTGTGATGTGGTAAGGCTAAGGTTATACAAAAAATATTTCTTAGGGTACTAATATGTCTTTAAAGAAATTAATGGCAAACTTAAAAACCCTGAAAAATTTTGTAATAATACTTTATTGTACTAACACACACACACAAAAAGGAAAATTCAGCTAATTTGATTCTCATTTTTTTGTGCTACTAGTTTTCTTCTAGGGAAGAAGTGCGGGCAATGAAGATAATTAATAAATTTTACATTCTTCTATTGTTTATAATATACTTTCCCTATTAAATAATATAATGGATAGGAACATGTACTGTGCCTTGGAATGTGAATCAAGCTTGCCCTCACACCTCTTTCCTGTAACCGGCCAGCACTACAGCTGAAAACAGCCATCATGAACTGAAATGACTTCACTGTCACCTCCTTCTGTGATTACAGTCTTCGGAGTTCTGTCATGGTATGCTAATGCAATATGAACTGACATGTTCACTGTAATTTTGGTTGGAACATCAGGCAAGAGAAAGCTCTTCTGTTCAGGTACGTTGTACAGGGCACATTTCTAGAATGAGCCCGGATCACTCATTCTGCTTGTATTATAATGCAACTCCGGAGATCAGTGTCATAAATGTTTTAAAAATCAGTGAAATAACAGCATATATATTTTATATATGATGTGTATCAAAGTATAACATGGGCAATTCTGACTTCAGAGAGTATAGTTCTATAGAGAGTTGCTGCTAAGACCATGATACAAATCTTGAGCAGTTTTCACAGTTTAAAGGATGTTCAGATAGAATTCAAGACCCAGGTTTTACTTTTACAGTGAATGGATTAGACCTATATTCAGCATAAATGTGTGGGTCTGCATACATCCTGCCTACCTACCTCTCAGTGCAATTCTTGGTTTTGTGAAACTATATGCAAGATTTAGTGATCTTTAGGGGTTGAAGTGCACAGATTTCTTTGAAATGGTATTTTTTTCCTCACTGAAGTGACTCTTGTTTCGCACCTCTTCCTGTGCAACTAATTTCAACTTCTTTGAGCATTCACAGAAATGTGAATGTCCATAGGAATGGACCATGGGAAGTGTCCATGTACCGGCACTATGAATGCTGTGGTAGCAGAGTGTGATCACTGCGCTATCACATATCAAGCCATACAGGTTTTCCTTGGAAAGGTGAATGGTGGTTTGGAGACTACATGCTGTAGTAGTAGTACATCTACTGACCCCATCACCTGACCACCTACTCTCAGGCCAGCACCACAACCATGGCTTTATGCTGGGATGGAGAGCAGAGAGCCAGAAGCTGTTGCCCAAGCAGAGGAGAGGGGTCCGAGCTTTGGTCAGTGGCGGATGAGGGTAACTTTGGCAAGCAGTGGAGGAAGGAAGAAAAGGTCCAAGAAGGACTGTCCTTGCAACTGTGCTGTATTGTAGACATACTACGTAAGTCTGAGCTAAGCTGTCATGTAACAGTGGATGTCACAATGGCGGTTCTTGTCAGGCTGATGGTGGCATACAGAACTCTCTGCAGTGGAGGAAGATTGATAAGTTGATGTCCTAAAGTATAGGTGTCATGATAACATGTTCACCTCTGGGTTGAGTGTTTAGGTGCTCTTAATTTATCCTTTCCATGTGGATTTTCCTCTTTTCCATTCCTGTAGGAAAATTAATTTCAGAAACTTTTATGTCCACATTCGTATATCTTTGTTTGTGGAAAAGATGAAAGGTAGTTTAGAAAATGCAAATTGAACTACATTTTGCTAGTAAACTTTTTCATTATTTTAATATTCACTCTTATTTTTGTGTTACTTATACCTGTTGTTTGTTGTGCCGTGCAGTATTAGAAAAGTCTTTTCAATGAAAATAGGAAAAATTAGATGCAAAAAAAAGTTAGCAATAGGATGAGTTTTAAAAAGGGTATATTTAGATCAGATATAAGGAAGAAATTCTTCATGGAGAGGGCGGTGAGGCACTGGAACAGGTTGCCCAGAGAAGTTGTGGGTGCCCCATCTGTGGAAGTGTTCAAGGCCAGGCTGGATGACGCTTTGAGCAACCTGGTCTAGTGGAAGGTGTCCCTGCCCATGGCAGGGGGGTTGGAACTAGATGGTCTTTAAGGTCCCTACCAACCCAAACCATTC
The DNA here is from genome assembly GCF_000690775.1 of Eurypyga helias. NCBI lineage: Eukaryota > Metazoa > Chordata > Aves > Eurypygiformes > Eurypygidae > Eurypyga > Eurypyga helias. Next base: position 40,044 of record NW_010243205.1, on the reverse strand, counting down.
TAGGATTCTATGATAAGGATCTCAATAAAATTCCGTAGCTTTGTTCTAATATATTCTACAGTTTTTTACTAATATATGAGGTGAATAACAGCGTCTATCTCTACTCTTTGGTCCTATCTAGGTACTCTCAGCCTGTTGTAAATAGTAATGGAGGAAATCAGAGGCACACTGCATTCAAATGACTATGAAACAATATTTGAATATATTGGACCTTTCTGGAAAAAACAAGGAGGGAAGAAATTCATAAGTATGTATCAGATAAGAAATAGTGCATTGACACTTGCTGAGAAAACAAGATTGAATCATTCACTATACATAACCTGTTAGTCTCAAAAACATTTAAAAAACTCTCTTATATTTCAGAAAAGCTTATTTCAATAGAAAGCAGACAAAAAAGAGTACTTCACATGTAACAAGTAACAGTCTTCTTGCCTCAGTGGGTATAGAGGTGTGTGTATGTATGTGTAATTCATAAGAATACATAGAAGTGCACTCGCTTAAGATCAGTGTGACTGATCAGAACTGGAAGTGGATGTTTTTGTTTTGATTTCTAAATTAATAATACAAAGTCATTGTTTCTGCCCTTCTGTTAGTGCCGTTCATATACTAGTGAACCTATTATACTGTGAAATATCCCAAGGGATTGGAAAACAGTCCAGGGGAAAGATAACATTAATACTTATGGACAGAGGTGGGAGACGTAAGTTTGTCTTATATGTGTGTATATATGTTAAACTCAGTGTCTTCATTTAAAAATAAAAATATAAAATATCATTTTTACTATGTAGTAAGTAGAAGTTTGTCTGGTTTTAAGGATCTGTTTAGTAAAAGATTTTGACTTATTTGGAGCAAGGAGTGCCCAAAGTCTTCTTTTGTCTGTTGAAGGATAACTAATTTGTAATACACTCTCTCCTCAAAGGGAGGAGATTTATATTTCCTAGTAATAACAGAATGTCTGGACCACAGTATGAATCTTACAAGCCCTTTTTTGAAGAAACCTCTGCCAGTGCTGGATAGTCACGGTACTGTTTCTTTTTTCTTCTGTTTTTCGTGCATTATTTGGAAGGGAGGATCACACAGCATAGGGAACAGTGGTGTACCATAACCACCACTGAAATAACTGAAGTCTGAGAAACTGAGCACAAGGAAGTGGAAGGTATTCAAGTTGGAATTACTGAGGATTTACCCTCCAAAGGCTGCATAAATGTTCATTTTCATTTTAGCCTTAGGGGTTGTCCCATTTCTGTTTTGATCCAGTATTGCAATTACACGGAAACCCTTTGGATGTTACTGGTCACTGGTTATCTAAACATATCAGTTAAGTAGCTGTTACTTCTTGCTCTATTTATGTGCCAAAACCAGACTGATTGGCTAGGAGTCCATAAATATCAAATTTTAAGGCTTTTATTCTGAAGTTCAGAGATTTTTAGAGAGTAAAACAAATTTTCTTTTGAATCTTGGTCATCCAGTTTCAAATATAAGTGTGAGGCACTATTCTGGGGAAAGAGCTAAGTTTCATTATTAAAAGCAAGAAGTGAAGTCTCCGTCAATCAAAGTCAGCACCTTAGAAATCAATGAAAACCAAAAACCACAACAGCATTAAGTGTTAATTAGCCTAATTTCTAAGTTACGACTTTTATTGTAACTTGGCTATGTCTTTCAGGATGGGCTGAACAACTACTAAACATAGCATGAACATGAAATCTCTGCTGGGAACTTGGGTTTCTATTACTTTTAATGGTTAAATTTACAGTAGTAAAAATGTATAGAGTAGAAGTTCATATTTCATAACTGCATTCTCTCTTTCAAATAAGATCCCTATTGAAGGTTTCAAATATTATTAACATCTGCCAATAATCTGGACTCCAAATATGAGTTGACCATAGCATAATAAAATAAATCAATGAACAAAGAAAGTAAAGTATTATAAATGTCTCCATGTGGTGATGATGCTTACAAGGATATTTACGTACAAATAGGTCTATCTGTATGCAAAAAATATACCTTGAGCTGCACAAATTATTCACAAGTGCATTTTATAAATTGAACCTCATTGCTCAAAATTATTCTAATCCAAAGACAATTTATACTGTATTTTGCTTTTATACCTTTGTATATTGCGTTCTTATACTTCACAACAATTGCATATGGCAATTAAGTGCTTAAGCATTGGTAGCAGAGCTATGTGTGTTGTGCTACTCTTACATGATGGGGAATTTTCAGACCTGGATGTCTTTTCATGAGTTTGAGCTGGAGCATTCTTCATATTCAAACAGAGGGTCTTTTATTCTCCTTTTGTAGTTTAATTGCATACTCCAGTCTTCTCCCCAAATATCTAATTAAATTGAAATTGTTAGTAATTCTGTCTTGACATATGCAGATTTATTGGGGAAAATACACTGAATGTCTGGACTTGTTAGTGAATCAGAAAACTGATGTCAAATTTATCTTAGAAAAAGTGTGAATTGTGAGTTCAGCATGTAAAAAGGATGATTTAAATTGTCTGGTTTATTCAAGTCCCTTGAACCAGTTCCAGTCATCTCATCATTTTTAAAATCTTTGATAAGATTAAAAAGTTTTTACTAAGAAATGCAATGGGCAACTTTTGTTCAAACTATCAATAATAGCAGCTGCATTTCCTTTATGAATTATCTGGAAAGTATGTAGAAGAAAACATAGTACTTGCTATAGCAGCAGGTTTTCCATTTTACTGTGTAGCGCCACTTAAGGGTCATCCTGTTCCCTCTCAGGAACGTGTTTGCACAACAATTGTTTAAATGCAAAATAATAGGATAGGGACTTCTGTATTCCTACTTTGCCTGAGTGCAATGTAGCAGATGAAATAAGAGTATACTGGGTGACTACCTTGACTGCCTACGGAGACAAAAGTCAGTCTCTGGACCAGTTATGGATTACAGGCCATGAACTACTGAATAAAGGATGTGTTTGAGTTGTTAATTTCAGCTAAGATTTAAGATTTCTATCAGACTGTTTCAGCTAACTGCTGCCTAATATTTGTGGTTGGGTGACCAGATGACTGAAGAAGGGAAATCAGAGGTTTGAGAAAGCCCTAATGAACATTCCTAGGCATGAGCCTTTGTACAAGTACTCATGAGACTTGTTGTTTTCCACAAGCATATTGGCTAAGAAAAATGCTCACATGTTTTCTGAAAATAAATACAAAAGGTCATAAATACCACTGAGGTGAATTCATGAGTTTTAGTGTAATACATATCTCTGAGTACTTACTTTGCAGTATTCACCCATGTCTGAAGAGTAACGAGGGAGCTTTTGGAATGCAAATGTTCTTTACCAGCAGGAAAACTAGCAACAAAATATGTCTGTTCTAGAAGGGTTCATGCCTCTATGAATGAATCTGCCACATATGCAAAAACACAGAAAACCATAAAAGCGTTGAAGTAAAATTACACTGTGCCTGGGAAAGGCTGAAGTAAAACAACATTAAAAGTAAATCACATTTAAACTGTGCAAAAAACACTGTATAAACTGCTAAATGCTACTGAGGGACTGGATGTGTTACAGCTGCAGCTGTTGATTTGTGATACTAGGCCATGCAAATATTCTACTAGGGACAAATACACTATAGAACTAAAATATAACTAAACTTCAAGAAGTACGATAAAGTACAGCTATCGTATATAAGGTAGAAGCCTCAACCCTGCAATGAAAGCCATTAGAGAGGCATTCCTCACCTAACATTGCTGATGTATGTGATCTTAGAAATTTATCCTCAGAAACACTAATTTTAATAGAATTGTTACTGTTGACAGGTTTTTACATATATTTTAAATGATTCAAGATAATGCTGCAAGCTGAGCAGGCAAATAGGAGCTCTGGGGACTTCCTGAACCTCATTGACCAAACACTGAATACCCAGTTTTTCTTCAATCTGCCAGATGATTTGTACAGACTGTTGAGCTGCTTCTAGAAATTAAAAAAATGGGAATTTTAGAAACTCTTTGGTTATTGTAATCAACTTATGTTTCGTAAGAGGCTGTTAATACATTTATGTATCATCATTTAAGAACTTCTGTCTATAAATGAGCATTCTTTTTTCTCTTTTTGAAAAGAAATGAAAATGCAGTAATTGTTCCAAAGGACTGATTTGGTTTAGAGGTACAGAACGCCGGTAGCTCTTGTATCCTTAATAAAAGAGAAGTTCATAAGATTCTTTATAAACCTTCTTATGAGAGCAGAGCAAGTTAAAAATTTGTAGAAAATATTTGATGTGACAAAATTGGGAATTCCATAGCATTATGGGAGAGTAAGGATGTTAGGCACAGTAATTTATATTCTTAGAAAAAGTCAGTTGTTGAATTTTTCAGAAGCTGACATATTATGGCATTCTTTCAGCTGCAGTATAACACTGGCCAGGGATGAATTTTCTGAATCCCTCCTTAAAATTTACATAGAGTTGGAAAAAGTGAAAATTAAAAGCAATAGGTTGATATAGAGAAAATGGTTTACACTTTGTATTCAGATAAGAGCAAAACAGCCATTTCCCTTTGACATTCTTACCATTTTTTGTTACTCTACTTATGGCCTGAGACATTCTTATTTGAACACCCTTTTAACACTACTTAGTATGTCCTTCAACACATCCACTATTGATATCAGAGGCTCATTGTTTTAGAAACATTTTATTAAGATTCATAGCCTTTGAACTTTGTATTGTTATCTGCCAAAACAAAATGACAATCAAATAATTCTCTCCCCCTTTTTTTTTCTGTCCTTCCACTTTTTTTCAACTTCCTTGCTTTTAATTACTACTGTTACTCTGAAATGACTTTATCACAGTGGAACATAAACAAGAGATTAGGTATCTCATCTGGATTAGCTTCACAGCCTCTCTCCTTTTCACCCCCAAAAGCTCAATGACCTGCTAAAATACCGTATCAGCTGAGTTTTCTTTGGCCAGCTTGGTTCACTTGACTTGACACTAGCAAGATCAAACTACAGCAGACTGTCAGCATAAGGGATATCCTTTGAAAAACAGAAGGTTTTCTTCCTTAGTGTCAGACTTCTTTCCTAACTCTTTCCACCTTTGTATTTTGGATTCCCCATCCCATCTTCACAGAAGGAAAAAAAGCCTTTGTATATCTACACTTGCCCTCACAGCATTGCTCTACAATATAGCAGTTATATATTAAACACTTCAGCAGAAATTAAAAATCTATTTCAAAGGTAAAAAGCAAGTAACACTTCTTTTTCTGTATGTAAAAATTCAGATCTCAATATTAAGAAAATTATGCTTTGCAGTTTGCAGCATGTTTAAGTAACTGAAAGATAAGTCCCAAAAATTATGCTAGTTTCATATTCTCATATAAACATTGCCTCTTTCTTAACTTCATTATAGAAATGAGTAATTAATTAATTTTGAAATATTACACTGCTAACAAAACCAGAAAGAATGTTTGCATGGCAAAGCTTTTCTCAGTTAAAGACAAGAATGCTCTTTACTGGGAGAAAGTTTGTAGTTACAAAACGTGTCTGTCTTTACAGGTAGAGACAAAAATGTTTGCATGCTTAATGATTACGTTTGCTGTAATGACAAGCACAGTCAATTCTGTCCCTCCATTGAGGATACCATCTTTCCTCCTTATTAAACATGTGTCTAAATATTCTGTTTGGTCCTGAGGGCATCATGAATTCTGAGCATAGGATGGCTTTCCAGTTGGTTGATTTGTTCTGCTGGTCCAACTGCATTGATATAAAATTTTAGGGAAGAGCTTAGCTCATGGAACCTGACTGTGATGAAGGTTTGCAAACCTCTTCCACAAATACTGAGAGGAATTCTGTTATGACTGCTGTACTCTGTTCTTGTGAGACCCCACCTGGAATACTGCATCCAGCTGTGGAGCCCTCAACATCAGAAGGATATAGACTGGTTGGAGCGAGTCCAGAGGAGTCTACGAAGATTATCAGAGGGCTGGAGCACCTCTGCTATGATGAAAGGCTGAGAGAATTGGGCTTGTTCAGCCTGGAGAAGAGAAGGCTCTGGGGAGACCTCATTGCAGCCTTCCAGTACCTGAAGGGGCTACACAGAAGCTGGGAGGGGACTTTTTACAAGGGCCTGTAGTGACAGGACAAGGGGTAATGGGTTAAAATTGAAAGCGGAGAGGTTTAGATTAGCTATCAGGATGAAGTTCTTCATGGAGAGGGTGGTGAGGCACTGGAACAGGTTGCCCAGAGATGTTGTGGATGCCCCATCCCTGGAAGTGTTCAAGGCCAGGCTGGATGAGGCTTTGAGCAACCTGGTCTAGTGGAAGGTGTCCCTGCCCATGGCAGGGGAGTTGGAATTAGATGATCTTTAAGGTCTCTTCCAACCCAAACCATTCTATGATTCTATGACCTAGTAATTATATTTTTTAAAATGAATCTAGAAATGGAACTGTGTTGTTACAGGACACACAACTTGGATGGTGACAAGACATAAGACTTGTCAAAATGGAGATAGTGCTACAGTTTAGAAATTCAGGGCTAGAAGAATCAAAATTAGAAATGGAGGTTGAATGGCTTTTGCTGGTTTAGGCAATTTACACAGTTTTCATGCAGCTGCATAGATGGTGTGAGAATCCAACGGAATTAGTAAAAATGGATTATTTTTATTTGAGCTTTGTTATATGAACACAGAAAACAATTCTTATTTAGTGTTATTTTGATTGTTATTCTGCAAAATGTACTAGGTTTCTTCCGTATGCTTTGCAACTTTACCGGAGCATGAGTTGGACACAAAAGAAAGACCTATAAATAAACATGTAGCCTGACAAGGTCAGCAGGGTGTCAATGAATATTTTGACCCATTAATAGGAGAGGGGTCTGAATTTTATAGCTGTGATGTCTATGAAATATCTTCAGTGTATGACACTGTGTGTGTGAACTGTGTATGACACTATCATGTAATGGTTATAAAATATTCAAGTTCTAGCTGTTAGAAATGTTATAATTTACTGAGACTTAGCTTAAAAATAGCAGTTATGTTTGATTAGTAGATAGCAAGATAGCTGGAAACAATACTGTTATAAAAGATCATAGAAGCATAATACAAAGCCGTAATATATAAGTACAGGAAAACATGTCTATACAAGCTGAATTTATATGTCATGTGTCTATGCAATTCCAAAGGCAATGTCATATGATCCTTTTTTTTTTGCTTATAGGAGACTCTTAGTTTATAATGACATTTCCATCAGATATTATCAGCCCTTAAGTATGAGGCTTGGTTATCATGGGTATAAGTGTTATATATTATGGAGTATAAAATTTCAGTGAGTTGCAATCAGGGAACAAGTTCCTACTTCTGAATGCTTTCTGCAACACTGTTGTAATAGTGTCACTTTGTGAGAAATCTATATCCAGGTGAGAAATTAAAAACCTGGGCAAAAGCTAATAGTTACTGAGCTTGCCAAGAAACCAAATCACGCAGGCTCCTGCCTCAAGGCACAGCATCAACAGGCAGATATCAATGGTTGTCTTGCAAACGCCTTGGGCTCAGCCCCTTGTTCCAGCTTCTGATCCTTCATCCATAGCCCCACTCTTAGGGACTATTTCTATCCAGCTCCTGCTGTGGACCACCTAGTCTGGCTTTGCTTCAGGCCTGTGTAATCTTTCTCAGCAACTCCTGGTGCTGTGCCAATTTTCCCCCTTGCTTGCCTTGGGGTTGTGCTTTTGACTTGCTCTCCTGGCAGCACATGGATATCCTCCCTTAACCTCTGACAATACCCTTGTTTTGCCTTCTCACTCCAGTTTTCCACTTTATTTTTCTGTGAGTATAGTACCTAACTCCTGAGCTACCTGGAATCCAGTTCTTGCTTAGTCGCTAGGTCTACCTGGCTATGTGTTGCTGTAAAAAGCCTTGTCCTCTTAGTAGATGCCAAAACCAGTCTTAAACTCACTCCGCAGAGGCTCACTCTCACAAGAGAAGAAGCTTTTATACAGGAAAGTAATGCTTGATGGGAGCCACACAGACCAACTTCGCATTTATTTTTGTCAAATAAAACAAAAAAATAAAATTACTCTGTTCTTTTTTTCATCAAAGTTGGTTAACAGCCTGACCACAGAAAGGAGCTGGAACCAGACGTTCCACTTTACTCAGCATAAAGGGTCCCAACATTGCCGAGGCAGATGGAATATGTGCTTCTCTGCACAATATGTGTCTGTGTCAGCGGGAATTTCCATCATTTTAAAAGCAATTTTAAATGCATTTTCATATTAAATTTGTTGCCAAAACTTGTATTAGTGATGTTTGTTTTCCTTCATGCAGACTCCAGACACATCTTTCTCTTTTTGAGATAACTAATACTGGGTGTGAACTGGTAATGTATAATGATCAGTTGCATTTTGCTTGTCATATCATTATAGTTAATCAAATAAACATTGATGTGGCTTGATTTGATAACAGTATGCTGCATACACAGAAAGCAACGCTTTAAGGGAATAATATTTTTTAAAGGGCCTCTGTCTATTCAGTTTATCCTCTGAAGAGGCAGCCTACCTAAGCAACGGCTGTTAAAAGTAACATATGTCTCAGCTTTAACTTATTTATTTTTATAATCTGTAAACTTATTGCAAGGTTCAGAGAAGCATGCTCACCTGTCTAAAAATTCCATAGGTTTGCAGACTAAATGACTGGCAATAGGGGCAGAAATTCTCCCTCTCGCAGGCTACTACTTCTTAATCGGATACTGGAAACGAAGCTATTGCTTCAAGGCTGTTAAACTACCTTTCTTCAAGAAGAGAAGACACCAGCATGAGCTGTGGTGCGATAGTCACATATATCTTTCAGCTGGACAAGAGCTGAAGAGGATAATACTTTAATTTTGTTATTTGTTCAGCTTGGAAACTTCATTGTAAGCCAAAAAGAGAGTCACACATTCATTCCTGTTGCCCATATTAAAGAATGAAGACCTGGCATAAGATAACCAGCAGTTGCATCCTAGACCAACCCAATTAAAGCCATATTTTGGAGCCTTTAGGGAGAGAATTACAGAGTACGTAAGATTTGGGAAGAAATTTTTCATTAAATTGCTCTTGGCTAGTAAAAACTAAAGCCTACACCATACATAATTCCAAAAAAAATAGGTAAATTTCACTTACATTTTTCATAAACTTGAAGATTTGGCCTAAGATCTGAGAATGTCAAGGAATTTTTGATTACAGATAGTACAGACAGGTGATCAACATGTTTTCCAAAGTGACAATGCAGCCCATAAGCTGCATATGGGCAGTTTCTATGGTTAGGTGATCCTTTTTTATAAAAGATAAAATCTTATTCACTTCTGGGAAGTGATGTGAACAGTGAGAAAAATTGACAGAAGGATACAATTGGCTGGGGGGTTTGATCTAATATTTCTCTAACACCTGGAGCTGGAGCTACTCATGAACATAAGTTTGCAAAATAGAATCTCTGTTGTGGACATGTAATATTCTGGTCTCTGTTAAAACTTGAATGGAGCTGATTTCACCCCACTTGACAGGAAAAGTTACTAGGATGAGGAAAAAAAAGAAAAGACTACACTTAAAAACCCCCAGACATTCTCAGATACTCAAAGGATAAACAGTGTTACACATGAAAACAAAATATGGCAGAGAAAGGAAATCAAGTATTTCCTTCATCTTTGATTTCTGTGGAACTGAGGCTTTTAAATAAAGTTCCTCACTGCCATTCTTTAGAAAAGAAGGAGGAGGAAGAGGAGGAGGAAGAAAGGTAGGCCATGTCACATGGTTACTAATAGCCTTTTACTTGAAAAATACAGCCAAGGCCCCACGTGAATTGTTGGCTAGGCTATCTACTGGTGATGCCTACAGATGATCAACTTATATCCTTTTCCCGTTTTCAGCCAAGTCTGTTATGGTTACAGAAAACAATGCTGATGACACAATTTCTAAAATTATAATTTGATCACAAAGGCAGACGGTTTCATTTGTTCCATTTAGCCACCTCTATCTTGATACATTTTATTTATTCTCCATTAAATGAATGGAAATATACCAGACATAGAAAAGGAGTAGCTTCCTGGATGGCAGTTATGCAGGGCTCTGATGAAGCTTCTTATTTTCCAAAAATACCTCACAGCTGAGCAGATTCTGGGGCTCTTAGATTAATAGTACATATCTAACAAAGTCTGATTTTATTGAATTTAGGACACTCTGGTTGTGTAAGTTGATAAAGAAGAGGAAGAGAATCTCATTTGAAGCAAAAGTACTTTTAATAAGCAGTGGAAAGTCTGGAAATATTGTACTTACTGAACTAGAAATAGTCAAAATGATACAAGGATGTATCCAAGTAAGTTACTGATCTAATGCAGTTTTCTATTATTTTCAGTTTCTCAGATTAAGTATGCAAGTAGTGACATACCTGTAAAATCTGTGGATAAGAAAAAGAAATGTTTCTGATACAGTGTGCCTTTTAAAATGATGATAAGCCTTTTACTCCTACAACTGTAAGGATAGGATCACAATTTGTACCAGCAATTTAACACTAGTTTTAATTATATTCTAGATGGTTTTGCACACAGGGTACTAGTATCTCCCAATTGTGTGAATTTGTTTAATGACTTTTAAAAACTATAAGATAAAAATAAACCTTATTTTCATTTTTGCTGTTCTTTACTATACCCATATTTCCTGTTACAATAGTTTTCATTTCTTATAGCAACGCTGATGGTCCAAAGCCGCTATTGGAGATAGAGCTGGCTGGTCACTGGGTGCGGGGAAGCCTTCTGTCTGATCTATTTTTCCCTTGAGCACAGCGTGGTGTCAGCTGTGCAGCTGTATAAAACTGGTTGCTTGAGCAGAATGTATTTTCCTTTTCTTCTTTGTAGTTCTTGAACACGTTTCTGAGAAAATCTTTTCAGTGACCAGCAAAATAATTTTACTTACACCATCTAACCCTGAAGTAGATCATTTGCTTATTCTGCCTTTAAGAAGCCGGTGGGGATAACAATGGGTTGCAAAAAGCTGGTTTCCTGCCCTTCATGCTGTCGACTGTTTGACTCTGGTCTCTAATGTCCAGGCAAGGCACTGAAGATCTTTGTCAGAGAGCTGTAAGGATGTTTATAGTTATATTTACTGGACAGGTTTTCCAGTAAAATCTTCGCTGCATTTAGAAAAGAAGGAAAGGGTAGGCAAGTTTCATTTACTACAAGGAGCATACATTATCTGTGGGTGGTTTCCTGTGCTGGTTGCATTTTTGATCACAAGGAAAAAGCCAACAAGGATCAACACCGCAGTTGTGAGAAAGCCATAGAGTCATTCTTGTCTTCAATTCTGCACCACCTTCTAATGTGTTCTTTTCCTCCATATTACAGAATCTTGATAATTAAAGACAGTTTCTTAATATTTAAGACGTGTGAAAATAATATTCAGAAGAAGCAGCAGGTATGTCTTAAGGCTCTTCTCTGCTGGAAGTAGGAAAAGACAGAATCAGGATTTGGAAATGTCAAACAAAATCTGTGCATACAGAGCTAAAAAAGAAGAAATATTGTTAAAAACTGGTTTGAGATTTTAAAGATCTGCCTGGCTGTTCTCAGATTCGACATGCATGCATGCTTTGAAAGTAGGGATTCACTGCTTGTGAATTATTTTGATCTTTTGCTCAATATTACTCCACCTAATATATCTAAAAGATATACCTCCTTGCATTGCCATTTTGAAATTACACAAGTGGAAATAATCCTGCCAATATGTTTTCAATCCGTAAGCATTAGCACCCTAGCTGAAAGCATGGCCAGTCTCATTGTGGTCAGTTTTGTGGCCAGCCTTTCTCTTTCTTCTCATTTCCTTTCTATTGTGGAGGAACACAATAGAAGCTTCACAAAGGGGAAAATACTTGTAGTATTTAGGGTGGACCAAACACTAATTCAAGACCAAAAAGGACATTCGTATAACTAGCAAGTTATAATATATATGTTATATATAATTATACTCTTAACTAAAAGTATCTTTCCTTGCCCTAGATGTTCCATGTAGCAATAGTCTATGCTAATTCTCTTTCCCAAGTTAAATCATTCATTATAAACTATCACAGATATTCTAAAAAATATGTGGAAAAGTAACAATGTGGCAGGCTGCTGTTTATGATACCATCTCATCTTCTACCTTTCCCTCCTTCTTTTTTAACTCTAATCACAGGTTGCACCCAGACTCGAAACAGTGGATAACTTTAGCCCAGAAGCAGCAATGGAAAAGGTGGGCCAAGAGCCTCATTTTCTCAGCAGCTTTGCTAATTGTTTTTCAAATGTCTTTGCTCAGTCTGATCAAGGTGTTTAGGCTATGTGGGAGCACTGCAGTTGTCTAGAGGTAGATGACTGCAACAGCTAGCTAAGATACTTTGCTAAACTACTCGCTCTTTTCAAGGTATTTAATTTAAAATTGTTCGGGGTAACTCTGTGCTCCACTGCAGAAAACACCAGGGCCAAAACCATATTAATCAACTCAAGAATTATTTTGTTGGTTCTAAGGCATGTATGAGCACTGAACACTTTGATAAAGGGGTCTTCCACAAACCTTCTGAGACAAGCTTTGAATTTTGGTACTAAGAGGACTTGCTCAGGCTTTTTTTCCTTATGTAAGTGTGTGTGTTAGCCTTTAATGAAGTGCGAAGTCTCACTGACTGCATAAGAAAGTCATGAGGAATCCATCACATGTAATAAAGACAGGGCTCCTGACTGCAAGAGTGTATCAGTACAACAGCAATATAGGAAGAAGAGCAGATGTGACTTGGTACAGAGTCAGGGTAGTTGCAGGGGACTCTGAGATATTTAGGTCATGAGAAGAACAAGAATTTTGCTGTAGGTAAACAGGACCTTAATCTCTTCCCAGCTAATGACAGAATTACTTCCATGCACAGGCAATTCTTATGTGGGGAAATTATACACTACAATCCTTCTTACCTACTCATGTACCCTCCCTCCTACAAGTTTTGCTCATTCTTTTGTAAACAGCTAATTGGTCCCATTGTAGTTGCCACTACAGGAAAGAACATGTGTGAGTTAATTAGAAAAAGCTTTTTAAGCCTGCTCTTATTGCTGTTGCTGCTGTGATCCAAACAGCAAAAATACTGTTTTTAAAAGTATTAGTGAGTCAATATTTCAAGTGAACTTAATGAGATACTCTTTTTTTAATATAATTTATTTTGTATTTCTCCTTCTTTTTCTTGTAAATAAAGTGTATGTCTTCGTGGTTTCCTGTGAGTTCTAACAAGGATCCTAGGAAAAACTAAGACTGTGTTAAATAAATATTCATTTAGAAGAAACCATAGGGGGCCCAGTCACATATATCATCCAGCACCCCAATGGCCATCAGATCACTACTATAATTAGTTAGTGATTCTGTCCCTAATACTTCAAAACATTTTCATTCTTTTTTCCCCTTTTTGTTTAATATTAAAAATTACTCTCAACTTATTTTGTTCCCTTTAAAAACATCTAAAAAATTAAAAGCAGTTTTAATAAGAACATGCACACACAATAATATCCAAAACTGTCAATTTTTAAGACTGCTGCATTCAACTAAAAGCTGAAACATTCAGGAACTGAACTATTAACTGGCTAAGATCACTTAGTTGAAAAGGAAGAGGACTTCAGGGTAACAGCTGCTGTTGCTCTGATGCCTACATATTTTTCAGAGTTTGGGGGTAAGATTTTATTGATTTTTGTTTTAAGAATTTTGTAGGTGATGTGGGCAGTTGACGATGTAATAGAGCAAAAGGAGCTGATGGGCTGGTGTAGTGTCAGAACTGAGCTGTACTCATCTGCTAATCCACAATGAGCTCATTTTATAGCACAAGCCAAAGCAATGACAAAGCTATGGTATAATTCAAGAACAAATGTGGAAAGAAGACATGAAGTAGGTAGAAAATGAACACTGAAATAATACAAAATAAATACTGAAAATTAGTAGTCTTTTGAATAAAGACAGAGCATAAAATGTGCCCGAGATTTGATAAAATGTACAGCTGGAAGACCACTAAAATGAAAACAGTTTCTTTAGCATCTGAGGTTTTATATATGGCATAGGTTATTCTATAAATTAGTTTGAAAAAGTCAAACTTGAAGATATACTTGAGGTTTAAAAATAATTTGTTTAGTAGATCTAGATATGCTGAGAAGGGTCAAGAAACCTTTTTCACAATGTGAGTGTATTATCAGACAAACCTATATTACCCCATGCTGTGGTGGGGAAGCAGATAAGATCTTTGCCATCTGTTCTGAAGGTCCTGAGTTTAATTCTCCATGGGAGTTAGTACATGTTGCTGGTAGGAGGGGAGGAATTCATTTGGGAAATCTTTTATCTTTCCTTTGGAGAAAAAAACATTTTTTTACATAATATTATTTTAATCAAAAGATACTTCAACTAATTTCTCTGCATTCCTGATGTTTCCCAGTGAATCGTAAGCTAACATTTCTTGCAAGAAATAGCTGACTATAGGAGACAATGATATTTATTAAAAGTGCACTTTTATTTTATTTGGGCTTAAAAGCAATGTATAAATATCCTGTTTATATTAATGGTCACAAATTTTACATATGTACTGATTTCTAGAACTTAATGGTGTTATGATGATTAAGCTCCATTCAAACAAAAATATTCTGATGTCTGGAAGGGAAATAGCAAACTGATAATATACAGCAATGGGATATTCTTTAAAATATCTTTTTTTTCTTGTTTTACTTTATTTCCAAGTAGCAAAAAAAATTTAAACCTGTTGGTCAGAAGAAGAGCTCTTTACTCCTGGTGCTTTTCTTCCAAATAACAAATGAAAGTAGGACACTAGACTCATCAAGCCTTTCCTTTCTTATCTTTCCCTGCCAAAGATATTTTAAACAGATGATCATTGATGTCAGCCTTTTAGGGCTACCACCTGCTGAGTTCTTCGAGTGGGTCATATGAGGGTTCAGTTAAAGCTATGCCAAAGACCCTGTTTTCTTATTAGATTTCTACTTTTATTGTTGTGTGCACAGACATATTTTTATGAAATACATGTATGTGATAGAGGTTTTGCACACAGGTGCTAAGGCTTGGTACTGTCTGGATGTTTCAGAGGCTCTTTTATAACAACATTCTTCAGCTAAGTTAACATAGCCAGAGAGTCTCATTAAGCTGAATTTGTAAAAACTGGTTCTCCTTAATATCCAGTCTCAGAGTTTCATGACTTTTGCCTATGGGATTGATTATGGGGGGGAAGTGATAACAGTATACAAGCTGGTAAGTGATTCTACCTTGGGTATTGATCTTCACTGATAAGATACCTTCACAAGAGAGGCAGGAAACCCATATGGATGAGTTCCTGGAGGAATGGGAAATGTAATTGCAATGTCCTTCAAGTTCAGAGTTAGAAAGGTGTTTCATTCAAGCTGGGAATGCAGCGATCAAAGGAGCTCTACATCATTAAATGGGCTCTCTGGAGAGAGGGAAGGAGACAGTGAGCAGAGAGAGATGCAAGTAGGAATGATGAGTCTGCTGTTCTTGCCGACATGGACAGACGTGAGACATGAACATAGATCCCAGGGGGTGGAATATGAAGTAATTGGAGTGTTTCCCCAGCTTCTGAAGTATAGTAAACTAAAGGGAATGATAGACAGTAACTAGGTGTTGGGCTATTTTAAAGGTCTCATTTCTTGTAGGTACATCTAATTGGCCAATGCTTTGATCCAAGGAGGTTGCTGGGTGTCAGTGGCATAGTTCCTACAGGGACCAGGTACTAACCTTAAGCCACTGTTGCTGGGATAGTTGTCACTGGAGGGAGAAGTAACAGCTCCACTTATGAGGTAGGTTGTAGGGAATTGAAGTTATTTGGCTTTGTTTTCATATGGCACTATATGACTTTTCTTTCAGGAGACAGTGAGAAAACATACCAGAAGAAAGAGAGACTTCAAATGGGAGATAAAAAATCACAGATTGTATATATACAGCTATTAATCTGGTTTCCTTATCCTACATTTTCAATTCAGAAAATCCATTTTCTAGGGTTCATGTGTGCCAAGCAGCAAAAAATTTTTCACTTTAGTAAGATACTAGAAAGCTCTTGAAATGACTTTTCAAGGTGTGTTTTCCACTAAGTCACATTTTAATATTATTTCTGTTGGGTTTCAACTTAAATAAAGAATAATAGTTTGGTAAGCATAATAGTATTAAGCTTTACAAAATTTATGCAAAGTTTTTGTTTACATTAAAAAAAAAAATAGTCCAGATCCTTACTGTTACAAGGTATAAACTAAAATAAAGGATCAATGACCCTGTAGTCCAACAGCAAGATCTGTTCTTGCAATCACAAATGACTTTGGATAGAAAGAGCTTCCAGAAGCCAAGAAAATTTAAATGTTTCTGTTCCCATCTGGGTTTAAAGTCATGGGACTTATGATTCTAACTTATTTAAGTGCTTATAAAAATTTTGCCCTTGTGTATTAAAAAATGTGATCAAGGGCCAAATACACTCAAAGTTGAGATATTTCCCTAAGTCTCTTTGATTTCAAGGAAAATTAAGGGCCTAGAGACTTTTGAAAATTCATTTAAGCATCTAGTTCAGCTCAAAAGCTGAAATGCAAGTTTGCAATTTGTGACAGAGTTGTATGCAAAGAATTAATGCAAACATTATGTACCTGGATCTTTGGATATTTTCACATCTATAGCATTAACTACTTGCCAATGCTGAATATAGTTTCTTTTGAGACAACACAGATATTAGTGCTGCTGGGACTTTTTTTTTCTTAAAAAAACTTGCCTTCTTTATTTCAGGAAAATTAATTAATTTGTTTACGTTAGCAGGATAAATTCCATGGTGGGGTTACTTAAATATTCAGTTTCAACAATTAGGTTTTCAACTTGCATCATATCTGTTATGTGCTCTGCCAGTACAGAACTTTAGAAATTAAATAAATCATAATAATTTAATTTGCAATATATTTCAATTACTGTAACAAGATGTTGAAAAGCTATGATGTAATTTGTGTAACTCAACACCACCCCCACCCACAATGACTTAAGTTAGATGGCTAAGCACCTCTACTAAAATTGCTTCAGTTAAGAAAGGCAAAGGATGAAGTAGCAGAAGGAAGCTCTGCTGGTGTGGGTCATGTACCTGCGTGTGCAACATGTTTGCAACTACTCCTAGAGATGGATTTATTTATGCTTTCTTTCATTGCTGAGGAGTATGGAAGCAGGACATGCTGTAACTAAACAATACAACAGCTGCCTGAAGATGAGATGGGCAGACTGATTGCATGGTTTGGATGGGGAAGGACTTGAAAAATTTAATAGTATAATTTTCTTATAAATTACTTAAAGTAAGCAGGTAGTGATGGCAAGAATATTTGGTGATCAGTTTTGAGGCTGTTTTTTTTTTGAAATAGCCATTGTCAGTTATTATTCATAAATCCAAACTCATAAACTTGATTCTATATGGCAAATATTTTCAGTGATAATGAACATTTTTGAAACATCCAAACTGTTTTGTCTGTCACATAAGCAAGCTAGCTGGAGATGCTCAAGAAAAAGCTGGCCTTCTGTGTAAGTCTGAGTGCTAACATGCTTAACTGGGATGTGTGAAGAGGGACCATTTCCTCCCCTCAGCCTGGTAAGAAGAAAGTTTTCCCATCTTCCAGGCAAGTGTCTGAAGCCCGGGGCTATCAGACGTTCCAAAATGGAGATCTCCTGGGAAGAGGCTCATCAGGCTGAGGGAAGGAATGATTCTGTAACTGCGTTATAGTATGAATAATACCTTATAAAAATGAAACATCTTATCTGTTTCACTTCTGTGTCTCTGGACTGATGTCAGACCATTTGTCCTTCTGTTTCCCAACTCATCTTGCATGACCTTTTGAATAATGGCAAAAGAATATTGGTACTGCTCCAGTTTTCTGACATTGACCCAAGTTATTAAAAAGTTGCAGTCGGAAAATAAAAACAATCAGTTGAAATCCTCTCAGTAACTCTTCTGGGATTCCTGTGTGGGATTTCAAAATACTTAACTCTAGTTAGCATACGTTTTTGTGACATATTCTCTAGTTACTGGTCCACCATGAAGTTCGTTCTCATCCTTCTTCCCAGATAGAAACCAGCAGTGCACTGCATAAGCCTTTTCATCCATCTGTACTATTAAACATTTTCTTTTTGCTTTAGTTACTGCCAGATATACATGCTTTCTTGATCTTCTCAGTTTTCCTTTTCAGTTTTGCCTTGGTTATTAATTTTAATTTATGTAGACCTTCTGTTTATTTCTCTTTCCTAAATCGCAGTGGAGCAGCTTTGCACAGAGATACAGGTAACTTGATGGTTGCAATATCCTCCTGGGAGAGGGGGGCCCTTTTCCAAACCAGACTGACCGAACATGTGAGCTACAAGTAACCTTTGGCTATCAGATATAGCCACAGCAGTTTCCGGATGCATTGGTTAGCCGTTTCCACCACTAACCTCTGCCCAAGTCCCAGCAGGTACAACAGAAGGCCAAACAGAAGGGCTGTGGCTGGCAAATCACCGTGATATTTGGACTGGAAACCTACCTATTTTTGCTGACGGTCGCTTGCAAGATGTTGCCTGACACTAATACTCGCCTGTCTTGTTTTGCAGAGTCGAGCCTTTGCCTTCCTGAATTCTCTCCCTCAGCCTGCTCTCCCCCTCAATCCATCTGCCCTTTCATACGATGGCACCAATATATTTTTAGTTAACTTCCTTTGTGCTATTCTGGTTTATACAATGGGTCAATGAGGAGTTTTGAATTTACTGGAAATAGTGCACACATTTCAGCATGCCATTTGCAGGAAAGGACAGTCAGCACATTTAGGTCTGCACATTAGGTTAACACACCCATGCTCAAACCAAAGAGAGGAAATGATCTGTGATCCATGCTTCCCTTGTGAGCTCTGGCTGCTATCGATTATTGTGTAGATGAGATACGGCCTGGTATGAAATACATCCTCTTTATCCAAATCACTTTATTGTTCTTTGGTTACGGCAACAAAATAAAAACAAGGTAGGAAGTACCCAAACGAATAGCAGTATGAGTGCATACCATAGTAGACCACAAAAACCTTTGTTGCACATGCAGAACCAACAGTGATTTTGATGGTTTTATAGAAACAGGCACTGATAGTATATGATAATGCTAGAGATAGTGTTTCATTTGGTGGGATCAGGAAGTGCTTTGAAAGTGGAAATATTTAGCATGGAAGAGAGGAGACACTAAATGAATGTATTTTTATTGTACAGCTGGCTTTATAAAATGGCTTTGCAGTTTATTGGTTTGTGCCATGTGGTCCATTTCTGGCACTTTCTCTAGATGCTCCTGGGAACTGTGTTCTCAAGTATCCTCACGTATTAATAACAGTTTGTATTGGTTTAGGGGAGAGCAGATCGAGGATAGGACCACAACCAGAGCCCAAGACACTGCATTATGTAGAGGGAAAGAGTCCAGGAAAAGATATTTGTTGGATATGAAGTAGAAGTCATCAGAAGAAACATGATGCAATAAGGTTTTATGTATTCACAGTTTGAGACCTAAATGGACAAGACCACAAAACACACTATCCTGCCCTTTCAGTCACAGGGCTGTATTATGGAACTTGTCTGAACATATACTTCTGCCAGGAAAAAAAAAATAGTTCAAATCTAGTATGTATCATTAAGCTGTTGTAATTTCAGTTTTTATGTTAGGATTTGGTTGCAAGTTTGGAATTTTATTATTCTTTTTTATTATTGGAGACAATGAAGGGGACGAGGTGTTTGCACTGAAAACTTCTGATGTTTAGTTGCCAGGTTACCAATTCTTTTTTCCAAGTCTTTTATCAAGGAAAATGGAATACAATACTGTTTATTTTTGATTCTATAACAGATTTTGCATCAAAACACTTACAGTCATGAAAACTGGTGAAGATTTCTTTAAACCCTGCTTTTTTATTGACTTGCTGAAGCTCTTTGAGCAGTTCAAGCTCAGTACCCGAACATAAAATAATGGCTATGTTTTAGCCAAAAGTCAATTATTTGTTGCTATTTATATTTGGCAGACTACAGTTTGATATAGGAAAATAATTTGATCTATTCTGTTTGTACTTTCTAGAACATTCTATAACTCAAATGTACATTGTATAAATCCAACACGTGTTTCAAAATTCATACAGCCATTTTCTAAGTATTAAATGACTTAAAGGGGAAGTGAAGGATCTTAAAATTTGTGCACATTTAGCAGATGTTTATAATATTACAATAATCATATTTTTAAAGAAAAATGTTTCATGAATTTAAATGCATAAGATGATGAGTTGAAGTGTTGAATTCAATGTTTTTATAATGGTCAAAATATGTATGTAATCAAACATGACCATAATATAAAATCTGTGATGTTTCAAGATAGGACAGGAGACTAGAATCATAGAATTACAGTAAATGTCATATAGTCTAAACTCCCTGCCATGGGCAGGGACATCTTTCACTAGGTCAGGTTGCTCAAAGCCTCATCTAGCCTGGTCTTCAACAACTTCTCTGGGCAACCTGTTCCAGTGCCCCACCAACCTCTCCATGAAAAATTTTTTCCTTATATCTAATCTAAATCTAGCCTCTTTCATCTTAAAACTGTTGCCCCTTGTTTTCTCATTACAGGTCCTGATAAAAAGTCTGTCCCGTCTTCCTTATAAGCTCACTTTGTATACTGGAAGGCAGCAATAAGGTCTCCCTGGAGCCTTCTCCAGGCTAAAAAACTCCAGCTGTCTCAGCCTTTCTTCACAGAAGAGGTGCTCCAGCCCTCTGACCCTTTTCATGGCCCTACTCTGGACCTATGACTACTAAGGAAACTCTACTTTCTTCCAAAAAACTCCACATTTTATGCTGATTCATTCATCATTAAAATATTTTCTGTGCTTTACACATAGCTATATGTTTTAACTGGTTTAGTATTTTATTTTATTAATTGAGTTTGTATCAGAGCTTTCTAATTAGAATTACAGTTCAATAACTTGAAAATTCTCCCAAGTACAGCCTCTGTACCAGAAACAGGACTAGGAAAACAGCCATTCTTCGGAGATTTTAGTCCTACCTTGTAATATCAGAAAAATCTTTTAGCAAAACCATCGGTGATGATGCTGATCATTATTCTTGCTCTAGGCCAAATCTTTGCATGAAAAGATATTGCTCCAAATCTGCTGCACCACATTAATGAACTCACTTCACATGCTGAATGTTTTTGAAAAGTACATATAAAGAGTTCCATTTAGCACTGTCTGAATGATTTACCAAATGCATGTTTATGAATTTTGGTAATTTTTTCACTTAGAAAAGCCCAGAGTGCTTTGCTACATATCAGTTTTTAGTGAAAATATATAAAAATGTTACTCTTTTGGAAACAATCCACAGAAGTAATGAAGAGATGTGACAATGCTATGATAAGCAAGCTTATCCAGCCAGCATAATTTATTTTATGTAAGAAGTCAAATCTTGCATGTTTAACAGTTAATTTTAGCAACTTAATTAAGGTTGGATTTTCTAGTATTTGGCTAGCTGTCCAAGAACAGTCACGTAAGTCATGACACCACTTTGTTCACTCTGTGGTTTGAAAAGCATTTATACCATGTTAGCAGGGGACCGTGTCTAAGCTTGTAAATCCTGCTTGGATGTGCTTCATAGAGAGGTTGAGAGGGTCAGCTTCTGAAGCTCTGAACAGCATTGAGACAATAAGATCTTGTGTGATGCTAGGTCAGAGTGTGAGGGGAGCTAGTTCATGACAGTGCGCACCTGGGAGAGTACAGTGAATAACACTGGGATTGCAGTCAGCTCAGTACCCCAATGCTGTACTACTATTATCCCAAGATTATGTGTATCAACTGTGTTGCTGGATTCAATTTCTTGCCATAACAGGGAAACATGGAAGATTTTTGGTGTAAATATATTTGATTCTTATTATATACCTGTACTGTTCTGAATGCTCAGTGTGTCTGAAGTCCAGTGTTGCATGGCATCCATAAGCCCAGCTTATTTTTCACACTGTGAATTTTCTGACTGCTTTACAGACATTTTTGGTTCTTAAGTAGGGAAAAGGAACCAAAACACAACTGAGAATATGACCCTTTACCTTTTGTATCAGACACAATCCAAGACATGATCATGTTTTCAGATGTGAAAGCTTGTATGGCTCTCTCTAAGTAAAGGTGTCCTGGCAAAACTCATGAAACAACACCCCACTATGCTCCAAGGTTCAACTGGGTATAGCACCTTTTTTCACCACCTGTGCCACACTGCTTTGTTGTGTTGCTGTGCTAGTCACCACCTGTACTTCACCCTAAATATACCTGTGTAGAAGCTGATGAAAGTCTTCCTACTTTGCTTCACAAGAATGTGATGAGCTTTAGCTAGATATTGTCATCAAGGTATTCTGTGGCTCTGTATAAAAAAAGATCCTTTATAAATTCAAAACAGTAACATGCGTTTCTTCACTGAAACCTTCAGCTGCAAGTGCCTCATGTTACAGTAGCTGCTTGCATTTATGTGATTTATATCTAGACATTTAAACAAGACATTATTTTGAGTACTGCTGAACACTATTCCTAATTTAATAAAACACCACAACTATGTATGGTCTTCCAAGTGAAAGCCTCAGAAATATTTAAAAGAAAATCAACTGTTGAACCCCTGTGATGTGTCTGCAAGGTGCAATGCAGAGCTCCCTGCCAAAGGCAGAGGGGGGTCTTGAGTTCTCTCTGGTCCTTCCGGTTTGGAGGCTCTCAAAGGACTGAAGCATGTAACTTAGAAATAGTTCTTGGAAGCGGAGTTCCAAGCACATACGATGGAAAAACCTCCAGGAGTGAGGAACAAAAGTTTTTACATCCTTTGTGCTCTGTCGATTCTTGTTCCCAACATTAATGAGTTCAACTAGAGTTGAGGAACTTGTTCAGTATTGCAGTCCCCAGAAGTTTGCATTTCAACAAACATAAAATATGAACAAAGGAGACAAACAAAAAGAACAGAGAAAGGAAGGATATGGCTTCAAACAAATGAAGCCAATATAAGTCAAATACAGCTAAAGAAAGAGAGGAAGAGTAAATCCTTTAAATAAGCAATATTGGCCACAAAGCTTCAGATGAATATGGGGAAAAAAAGAACAAATGGGAATTATTCATAAAAGTTCACACCCTCCTCTGGAGGTTGCAAACTCTCAAATGTGCTGAGGCCCTGCACCACCTACTTTTCTTAACTATAACCCCAACACTAACCAAACACTTGTCATGCCCTGAGAGCACTAATGGGCACTAATGGTGTTGAGTAGCCTCACCTGGGAGCCCCACACACACACCCTCTCCCCATGGGGCCTGGGGCTCTATTTAGGCTCAGTCATGAGGCTTTGCTCTCTTTGGGCTATGCTGGGTTCATCTGCCTGTCTATCCCTGCTTCCCTTACTGGACCTTGGACTTTCATTGCAGGTAGTGTGTTGGTAGACCCTTTTGATTCATGCTGTAGCCTTACTGCTGGTCTTTTCTCCATCTTGCTCTTTACCTGGATGGACCCTATTTCCCAGACACTGTTCTGCCCATGGCATTTATGTGCTGTGTGGCTTTTGCTGGGGATGCCCTTGGCTCCTGGCTTTTCCCTCCATTGTTTCCCCTACATGGCAGACCAGCCCTGCCTATGCTGCTCCCTGAAAGCACTAAACATAAGAGGCCTGGCATGCTGAGACAGAAGATGTGACGTATGATAGTACTCAACCTGTTTCTCTGGAGCTTCAAATCAAAATGCTTGCAGGGTCTAGAATTTCAGGGGAGACAGTTGTTGTTACAAAAGAAAAAAACCTTACTGTTGGACAGCTGTCAAGACTTCCAGAAGATCTAGCTCTTGAGAAAATCAAAGAACGCTCATTACGTGGTTCAGGCTTTTAGCCTGAAAATTACTTGTATGCGTACCAGAGACCCGCACAGGGGGAGTAGGGAATGGTGTCCCTTTTATGAGAGACTTAGAAGCTTGATGTGCCTAGATTAGAATTATTGAAAAAAAGCTAAATTTCCTTCAGAATGAAATTACTGTTCTGTGTCTGACTTAGCGTGCTCAGCAGAGAAATGGCAAGGCTGGGAACAGGCTCTGTACGATCTCTGTGTTTGTCAGGTAGGTTGTTGGCCTGAGAAATATGGATAGACTCATCAGTATCCTTCTGGAGTGAGCAAGTATGTGAGCTGGTGGGAATCACAGGTCAGGATTTGAAAATAGTTTAATCTGGCAGAATTTCATTAAAACTGAAACATCTCTGGGAATCATTTAAACATTTATGGATAGGCAAATTGAGAATAGAAATATGTTCAATAAAAACAGCAGTGTTGTTGTTTTCCCCTCTAGTTGGCTCTACTGGTAATTGTCCTTGCATACCATATAGTAGTAGTTGGTAGGGTTCCATGTGGCTGTTATTTACTTTTATTATTTTAAAATAAGCTTTTAATTATTTTTAAATGTCTTGACTCAGAACTGTTGGTGGTTATATTCAGAAAACAATATTAAAATTACTTGCAGTCTTAATCACTCAAGAAATAGAATTAAGACTGTTGAGGCCATCATAGTTCAATCCCTGTGTACATTATGCGATAGTCTTTAATTACATGATCTCATATTTTTTTTTTCCCACAGGACCCTGCCTCATTTAGTGTGCAGGATGAACAGTGCTTGGAATGAATCAGCACAACACAGTAAAAGAGTCTGTTGTTTGCAAGATGCATCTCAGTTGTTGAGGAAGTTAGGATATGTGTTTTGAATGAGTTGGGATGTCAAGGGAAAAAAAAGACGGTTTTGTAGCTGAGGAAACTGTATGTTGCCCTGGACAATAAATTTCTGTCACTGTCTTTGCCAAAAAAAAGATCCTGTGAGGCACTGTTGTGGGGGAGGAAAACAAACAAACAAAAAAGGTTTTCTCAGGTATCCATTAACTGTGGACAAGTAATTTTCCTAGAAATCTGAGGGCATAGGTCCACATTCTGTACCACCAATATGAAACAAAATGTTGAATTCAGTGAGCACTGTTTATTCTTACACTTTAGTGAAAATGTAATGTGCAATCATAATTAAGAGCTGTTTTTCAAGGACATTATATAAATGTGTCCTGTGGTTTCAGTATTTCATATTCTGCACTCTTACAGTGGTTTGCTGTATTAATAAGTTATCTGTATGCACCGTATACAGATACCTAACATTTCATTAGCTGCTACATAGAAAACTAGAAAAAGTGACTAATAATAAGTTAGTCTTTGGTATATATGGATATGAAATACTAATGTAAACTACTTAACATGTTAACTACAAGTTTTCTAATTTATGATGATAGTTTGTTTTCATCTGACACTCAGCTGTATATCCTACTAGGTTGGCTGCAAACTGTTTGTGAAGGACTAGTTCTCTTTTGCTGTCTTTTTAAATAATATAATTTATTTTCAGTTGTAAGGGATTCTTGTAAAATCTGGACCCAAATGAAACTAGTGTATTTTCTTTCATGTATTCAGCTTGCATCTAGACAGTTCTCTATGTAACTGACTGATTGTCCTTCCCATTTCCATTTTAACCCTTATCTTTATGAATAAATTTAGCCAGTGCTACAGTCATGTGGCCAGAATTATTTTTTTCTTAATCTAGAACAAAGTAGAAGTAATCCAGTTGGTCTCCTTTAATGCATAACTAAGTCTTACTTCAGAAGGGTCTAATCAATGAAGAGTAAGATCTACACTATACTTGGAAGTTGGACTGCAAGTGTCAGTCTGCTCAGATGAATTATTGCTAAAATGTGAATATTATTTTCTCTAAATCACAGTGAGATTAAGACCCTCCCCTCCAAAATTTTTTATTTTCTTCTCTCTGACATTTTCAAACTTATCACCTACAGCGATACAAACAGGGGCTCTATGCCATAGCTCCCAAAGGGATCCTCAACTTCCCAAGATATCACTGGTTTATAGTCTTCATGCTTTGAAGTAACTGAACTGAAAATCCCTGTGCTGTTTTACAGTGGAGGAAACAACCTGACATCCCCAAAATTTTATTCTTATTTTCGAAGCGGTTGATCACTTAATAAATATCCCCATTTTTTTTACCCCCTATTGCATAATGAAATATAACAACAGCATGTTAGTAGTCTAAAAATATTTCTTTGTGAGTGAGCACTTATCCAACCTGTCATTATTCTGCATTTTAGCAGTTTAGTTTAAGGTTTTGAATATTAAAATATTTTTTTCAATGAGAGTTTGGATTTGATGTTTCTTATAGCAAACAGTAAAGGGAGACGTAAGAAAAATGGATATCACTCCATTAGTTCTGCTGGTTTCCAATATATTTTTTTGAGAGTCATAAAAGGTTATCTTGTTTCTATGATGAATAACTACTTTAAAAGTTAGGTAAAATCATAAAGTCATATCGGATGTTTTTGACCTGGTTTTTATTCACAGCAATCAACCCTAGTCCAGGATAATAAAAACTGAGCTTTATGAGAATATTCCAAGGTTGATGAGGGTCCGGATGTGGCTGTGATTGTGAGCATGGAAGTGTGTGTACTCAGCACAGATGGGAAGGGGAATATCACTGCTACTGCAGCACAAGTACCCTGAGCCACAGAGGAGCAAATCCAGCTGACTAAGTGAGGCTTCCAGCCAGGGGTGCTCTCACAAAAGCACAGCCGTACTGTGTGCCACATTGCAAGATGAAGCTTAAATCAGATTTCTCCCAGCAAGGATACTGGGTCTACAGAAAAGAGAATGACTTTGAGAAGGCCAGTTAAGTCATAGAGCTTATTCTGTCAGGCTTATGCATTATAGCACAAGCAACTTCTAACCTTCCAATAATTGTCGGAATCTTACATTAGAATCAAATTGCAGTCTGAAAAAAATAGTATATATAATTTAGAGCTTGTCTACCTCAACTCCAGCCTCTCTTATTTAGTAAGAGTAATAACTATGGATCATTTCAAATGGCCAGAGCTGCCTGTTTACTTAAATCTTTCTTTGAATAGACTCTGAGAAGTGCTACTTTGTTTTTTCCTATTTCCTGTATCAACTATAGCAATCTGATGTATTTCAGGTGGAGGACAGTATTTCTAAATCTGTCATGACAACAGAACTGTGTTCAAATAAATGAATGCAAAAATAATACTTAAACTTTTTGGCCCAGTGTTACCCAGAGATGCACAAAAGCAGAGACTGTGACAGATCAGGTGACATCAGCTCTTCCTTAACACTATTATTAGTAACAAGCCTGGGGATATAGAAAGTACTTGTTCAATTCATTGCCTTCTTTTTGAATGATCAAATCTCTTTGTATGAGAAGGTCTATAAATACTCTTTGTTTATTCTGCAGCCCAAGGGCAAATCTATGATAGAGACAAGATACTGCAGCCACAGAGTTATAGAAAACTCAGCATTCTACTGTGCCATTAATAGGAGCTTCTAAGTACTTTTGAGATACCCTAAAAATAAACCAGTGCAGCTGATAAATCTGTCTGTTTAATAGACAAATTTATTAGATATGTGTGAGGGAATGGGAGAACAGAAAAATGTACATGTAAACAGTCCTTCAGAAGCAACATTTTATAAAAAGTATGTTATGAATATATGTAGATAAAATTTGTACTTGAGTAAATGCTTAATGTGAAATCCACATCTAAATTAAAATGCAATAACGAACATGTTGGTTGTGAGCCAACATGGAGACTGAGAAGTCTCTGTAGTCAAGGTGCTTTTCACTTGTGAAAAAGGGTAACTCTTGTCTAAATACAGTCTGAGGCTACTACTGCAAAAAATCTCTCATCTGTTCCATTTCACTTACAAGACAACCAGCTAAAACTGCCCAAAATCAATGGCTGTAAGTAGTACTTGACTTTATCAATAGATAATGGTACAGCACCAATAACAAATTTTGGTTCATACCTGTAATGTGAGGAAAAGATTAAGCCACTGGGACATCCCTGGGATGTGGACTCCAGCACATTCTTAAACCAAGCAGACAGCTCATTTGTTCTCTTTTGAACTCCCTTTGAAAATTAGATGGGATTTCTTCCTCCATTATTCCTCCTGGGTAGCTCTGTCAGAATATCTCTCCCAATTTCAACATCATCCCTGAGCAGTTTATAGCCATTTTTACTTTGATGCTATTTTTTCACGCAGCTGATTTGTTTCCCCCTACATGATTTTGAAATGAGCTCTTTACAACCTCCTGGAAAGGATGCTCTCTATTCCTTTGGTCAGAAGAATGGTTAGGATCATATGCACTATTTCAAATTCTGTTCATATATACTTGAGTTTTTAATGTTGTCATCAGTGATCACACTTTTTACTGAAAATATCTTGCCTCATAGATGCTTTGATTGTATTTCTTTCACAGGTGTAGGAGGCCGATAATAATTTTGTTTGCCTATTTAATCCATATCTCTCTTCAATCACTCTTCATGACTGAGATCCCAGAAAGAATTCTTATTACCCTTGATTTATGACATACCACTCTGCATAATTTATTTTCATCTAATTGCTGTTACTTTGGCTCCCAAGTTCATTCACGTCTAGTATGACAGTGCAGTTCCCTTTTGTATGGATAATTCATCTCAGTAACATATTATCAACAGATCTTCGTTACATACTTTCATTCATAAGCTTCCCATACAAAATAAAAGTATTAAATAATATTTGGCCCATGGTGGGTTTTTGAGGACTCCATCTAGAAACTTCTAAGAACTACTTCTTGTTCAGTATGCCTTTACAGTCTGTGTAAAGAAGGTAGATCCACAGTTTAATTAACATCGCCGAAGTGCTGCTCCTGGCAACATTTGAGAAATATTTGCAATTGCTACATGAACCTTGTGTTTACATCAAGGATGATATTTATACAGAAAGTAATTGTAATGAAATAAAAAAGTTTTAAAACTGAGAACAGGTGCATAGGAAAACAAGACAGGCTTTTTCTGTAAATTTACTTCAGTTGTGCCTATGCAATATAGTATTAATTCTTAGTCTGAAGAGCATAGTAAAAGACAAACTGACAGCAGAAAAAATCTTTCATTTGAAAGTGACAGGTGTTTTTCTTTCTTTGAGAAGAAAAAAATACATTTCTCTATAACAATATAATGCAATGCTGACACCTACAGAGAATGTATGTAAACATCAACTTAGAATTTGCGTTTTCTGTGAGAATTTCCAGAATTATTTGGTAAAAGAACACATCATTTAAAGCAAGCTTTTACAGCTGTTAAGAAAAATAAATCCTTATCTTCTGCTTAGGTCAATCCTTAGTAAATCAGACAAAACTTTGGACATAAACCATCTGCTTCAGAAAAATACATAATTTACTTTCAGTAATATATACTTCCAATTGTATAAAATAATTAAAAAAATAATCATATAGGTGTGGAGGATGCAATAAACATAAACCAATACATCAGCATGATGTGCATTGCTGCACGGAACCAGGTTTACTGCCTCTGGTGGGTTGTTTCCCCTTCCCTCCCTTGCTGTGAGACAACAGGATTATATTAGTATTACTGGGGTTTGCAGCTTCTGTCCTCAGCCAAACAGGCCTATAAAAACTTCTGTGTAATAGATTGCACATATTTGGAGCAAAATTAAAGAAAAATTAGCCTAACATATTGAGGAGAGATTACTTAGAAGAGACATAGCTCTTTTATTGAGTATTTGTTCACCAATGTAATATTATGGGTTATGCAAGCTGTGATATTCACCGACTGGTGCCAAAAGGTGGACTTCTCCTTTCCTTCAAAGCTTATGCTAGATAAGTGTTTTGTGTGCATACAAAAATTATAAATAACAATGAATTCTATACACTAGTCGTTTTCTCTGAGGCGATTTATAGACTTGACAGCACCTTGCTTAAAATTATGGTTAACCCAAGTGACCAAAGGACAGGAGGCACAAAGCCACCTAAGATGAGCTTTGGAAAAATGGAAGATGGCAATTGTGGGCTTGTCCAACATTCATGTTACCTATGCTCCCGTTATGCAAAGATCTGGGAGAATTTAAACCTCCAAAGAATATTGTTAGAGAAGATGGAAAGTAGGTTTTGAGATCTGAACTGTGGATCTGGGAAGATCTTTGAAATTTTTAATTTTGGTTCTAAGTGTGTCTTGGACTCGACTCCACTTGGGAGCAAACGGCAGCTAGGAAGACAATGACTAGAAATCTTGCCTTTGAGTTTAGTTATTTGTTTTTTGTTGTGGGTTTTTTGTTTGTTTGTTTTTAACCATAAGGAGCTACAAATCAGAAGGCAATGCTATTCATTAAAGGCAAGTTATAATTATTTTGATGTAAAAGGCTGAATAAAAACCCCTCATTCTAGGCCTCTACTGCTTCTTTGGAAATGAATATATCACAAGATATTAATAAGTGTCCTTGAAAACCAGGTACATTATATATCCTGAAATCTTTTCATCTTAGGGATAACCAGTCAAATTGTCAAGATCTTCGCATTGAAAAAAAAAAAGCAACTATTTGGAATAGTTAATGTGTATTTTCATTTCCATTGGACAAACACAATATTAAAGTTCTGGTATATTTAGTTTTAGCATTAGGTAGAATTATTTGGGTGTTTCATTAATTGTAGGAACATAAACAGTAGACTCACCTCTTTCATACTATAACTGTGGCCCTAAAAGTGTGTGTGCACTATGCCTAAATGCATAAAACGCAGCTTGATATGTGTGTATACACAAACACAGATTCCTATGCCTGTAGATGAATACTGAGTTGATCTTAGCTGAGGGAACTGAACCAAGTTAAGTACTCTTTCCTCTTCAATAACTGCATGTTTACATTTCCAGCTTTTAATTCACTTCTGTGTTTAGAACAGAATCATTGTTTTGAACTCCATTGTTCCGATGGATCTGAGCGTGATGACAAAGGCAAAAAGCTTAGCTTGCAGTTGTAACTCTGTGAGACAAACTTCTCACCAACGTTTTCCTTGCACCGTCAGGCAAATACATTCTGCTCCCATGCAGACTGGTGTTACTTGCAAAGGCTGGGGCTTTGCATGAACATAGAGAAGTTGAAAAGCTTGCAGAAGCGCAGACAGCAATTTTATTAATTTATTCTTTTGGTAGTATGTAGATGGATGCTGTCTCTCATCTCTTCCCCTCGCACACCGTGCCATGAGGGTTTGCACAAAGAGCAGCTTTTTGTGGAGTCGTAATACAGTCGGTGTGTTGACTCGATGCAGCTGAAGGCAAGGCTTCGCTACGTTTTGATAGTCGCGTTCCGGCCAGTTAAGTGGGGAGAGGGAAGCCCCCAGAGGTCCGCTTTGCCTGTGACCTGGAAACGGCCCCTGCCCGGCCGCCCCCGGCTCTCACTAGGGGTCGCCGGATGCCAAACAATCGCAACCTGCTGGCGGGGCCGGGACGCCCGGCCTCGCGGCCCCTCACCGCAAGGCCCGCGCGCAGGCTGAGGGCCGCCCTCGGGAACGCGCCAGGCCGCGGCTGCCCTCTCTCCTGGGGCTTGTTGAAAGGAGGTGTGTTCAGGACAGGAGGCTTAAGTCTGGGAAGGAGGCGGCATCTGTTTGTTGTTAACTACATGTGTCAGGTAATCCGTAAGAAAGGTCTAATGCCGGTACAGGTGAGATTATTTTTGTGTCAGAGCTTAATCTGAATGTTAACTGAACACTTGGCCTGGCAGTGTTGTCTATACTGTGCTCATTACATAAATGCTTCCTGTTGGGAGTTAATAACGAACTTTATTTGTAAGTACCAGTCTCTTCTTCCACAGTGAAGTCCTTGGGCTGCTACTGGTGTTTCAGCAATTCTCTGGAAAACTACCAGAGTAACTCAATTTTGTGTATGCTACCTGAAGGACGTTTAAAACATAGCCTACACCCACAGCATTCCCTGTGAAAGTTCTGAGACTGAAATACAACCACAGGTTGAGTTATGGAAGAGAACATTCTCATCTAGTTTGCCACAGCTTTTTAAAGCAAACCTCAGGCACGCTCCCATCTCTATTTCCCAAGCAAACAAACACTGTTACTGTGGTGACCGTGAGGATGGACCTTAGAGAAAGAGATGTAACAAGCAATAACAAAAAAAGATCCAAGGTTGGACTTGATGATCCTGAAGGTCTTTTCCAACCCAAATGATTCTATGATTCTGATGGAGACAACTGGCAAACTGATTTGTTCCTTGAAGTAAACGGAATTTGGACAGGAGCAGGGAACTCATTACAAATATATAAAGCAGCCTTGTTTGAAGTCAACAGAAATATGTAGATATCAAAAATTTTATTCAGTGAATAGTTTGACATTTGACACCAGATCTTATAAAAGTGAGCAGACAGTATCAATTTCTGAAGATAGTTGAGTAAAAAAGTAATGGTTTTCAGCATGTTTACATATGTATACAGAGAGAAGAAAACAGGTTTAGGAAGCAGAGGTAGAATAGCTTTTCACAAACTGAAGACTATTTGAATCGTTTGGAAGTCATGAGCTATTGCTTCAGTACAGTTAACTCTTGAACTAGACAGATTTCTGACTGTTTTCACTGCTAGTATTTTGTGTAAAAAAAAAAAAAAAAAAAAAAATTGAGAGTTTATGTCGCAGATTTTTCCAGTACAAGGATTTTTATAATACGTCTTGTTGCGTTTATCTGCAATGTCAGTCCTGCAAACTGCTACTGGCGATTCACAGCACTTGCTGAAAAAGAGGATCTGCACAGATACAAGTTGGCTTATGGTTGACTGACTTAGGGCTTTTTTAGTTTTTGAGAATGAAGTGCAGTTTTATATGTGCATAATAATGATAAAAAGTGCAATTTTTATTAACAAATAAAATGCACACATGTGCTTACCAAAAAAATAAAAAAAATCTTACCTGTTTTGGCAGTTCTACACAATAAACACAAGCACAAAGCATACACCTAGATTTTTATGCTCAATACCTGGAGAGTCAGTTGTTCATATGTGCAATGGTTTAAGCCTGTACTCATAAAGTAAAGGCTTCAGTGCCTAATTGGAAAAGGGTACCCCTGCCAGCATATGGGAAACTGAAACCTGGACACCTGGAATGTGTTTAGTAAATCTGCCTCTTCAGACCTGCAGCACATGCAGAAAGTAAATCTATACTGCTTTTGCAGTGAGAGCAGGCTCTGTATGATATGCAACACAGAACTATGCATTTATAAGTGGTGCCTGGGACCTCTTTCACCCTTTTCACAGAAGGGTGAAAATTTTGTGTAAATGGTGGTTCCATATTCTGGTTTAATTTTGGGAGTGTTTTGATCTCAGACTTTAGTTTGGTTCCTTTATACTGTGAGTGTGTGTGTACACATATGTGTGCACACAATTGCCAATAACTATCTCTAATCACCTGTGACATCTCTAGTAGTGCAAATCGTATAGCTTTGAGGAGAGGGGGCAAAGAATGAATTGCAAGGGTTTAGTGCTCTGTGTTAATGGAAAGCTCTACTGACCTGACTGCAACTTGAGCTCAAATTGTAATGTATATTCTGTATATATGTGTAATTACTGTAAAATATGTATTATTTACAGCAAATATTGATTGGTGTTTGCACAAAACCATCACCTTGGCGAGTGAAAGAGCATTTATTTTTAAAATACAATATAATCCCTGAATCCCCTGGACAGAGGTTATTAATTATTGCTGCATAGTGCATCACTGTCTTATTTTAAAAGAAGCTTATGTTGCATAGTCTAGGAAAATGATCTATTATACCAAAGAAGAATTGATAATAATCACAGTACAAATAATTTTGGAGAGATGGATAATGTGAATGCCATTAAACTAGTTTTGCCATAGACATTCATGATCTTACGCCACTGAAGATTAGAAAATGATACTAGCTAAGCCACTTTAGGTATCTGAGAGTTTTTTTGGATAGCTGCACCATAAAAGTCAGTGATGATGGGTATGATACTACCTGTATTAGTGAAATATATATTAGACATGCTGAAAGGGATAAAAGTTTTCTGCCATATAGAGAACTTATGTAAATATTACAGCAAAGAAAACAAGGCTAATAACTACAGGAAAACACTGCTGTCATTGATAGTGCTTGTACTATAGTTTCTTGCTTCTTTCTGTAAGACAATTGCCATTCTTCCTCCTGGGAGTTGGTGATGCGCCTTATTTATTTTCAGTGTCCCAGAGGTAGAAGAATACATTGTGTCTATGTAGAAAACCCAATTACTGCAGCGTTCCTCTATTTGCTTTAATTCCTTACTCCCAGTCTCAGTGTTACATCTTTTCTGCAGTAAGGGCCAGAGAGGTTATCCTATGTGGTACATTACAATGTAAACTAAAACAGTGGGTTTCATCTGAGCAGTGTACAGCTCAAAACAGTGACTTCTGTTCTGCAAGGTGCTAAGCTGCTTCGTCTTCTAGGAATAAATGGAAAATCAAAATGCTCAGCAGTTACTCAAGATCAGGCTCATTAGAGGCTTTCTTCTGTCAAAAATGAGCAGCTGACTCCCAGCTATGTGACAGTATGCTGAGTACTGGAGGGTGAGATTAACCCTGTGCACCTAGACAGGTTAATAACAAATGTCACTTCGCAGTCTAACAGCAATGTTTGTTCATAGATAAAGAGTGAACAGGTCTAGGAGTAGTAATATCATTGTTATGGTTTATTATACTTACATTATCATATAATTGCCAAAGAAACTACGTTCACCAGCTACCAACGTCCAGAATGATGACCAATGAGTGATCCTGTTCAGCTCCTATGCAAGTCAAACAAAAGTTTGCTGTCGACTGACAAGGAGTAGCCTCTTACAAAGTTGAGAATTAAATCCTGAATGCTTTACCAACTTGTAGAAATAAGCTGCAAACTTCAAAACAAACAGCTTTTAGCTTTTTTTTTTTTGCATGCTAGACAATAAAGTAAATCAAACAAAATCAAGTTGGCAAACATTTAGATGTCAGTTTTTCATCTGGCAGTCTCTATCTATCTTCTGAAGAACTGCAAGCTAAGCTCTGCTAAGCCCAGAGCTCATAGGCTTTGCTTTTTAATTAAGTGAAGGGCAGGATGCCTCCTCATACTTGGAATGCAGCTGGTTTCAGACAAGTGAATATTTAATATGACCTCCTATACTAACCTCCTATACCTTGTAACTTTGAACATTGCTTTAACAATTAAGCTTTTCTGGCCCTGTGTTTAAATAGCTGTCCACAGCTACTGCAAATTGATTTATTGCTTGATGAGGATCAGGGATGCTGAGCAAACACAGAACAGCTTCTAATTTAAGTGGTGCACCACTGGTTTTGTTGTTGTTGCTTGATTACTTGTTTTAACACCAGTATGTGTTCTTAAGGTAGTTTTATGCTTTTTGCACTTTTTAGGGTATTGAAAATGGAGATGGTGTAATGCACATGGTGTTATAAACAGAGTATGATTGGGTATCTAATATTAAAATTCCCTGACACTGCTGATAAATATTGCTTAAATTGTTTATATGTCTTTGATTAACTGTATGATGTTTTTCATGCTAGGTGTCTGCTGCAAACTGATTTTTAGTTTTAATTTATTGTTCTTTAACCTTTCTTTTAGAATATTAGCTTAAATTATCCAGGTATTTTAAAAAAATGAAACTTGCAAATAAATGTGTTTGCTCCTAATTAAAAATCATAGCAGTATTTTGGGAAGAGCTTCAGTATGCTTAGCCTGTAGGAAACATAGTTAAATCTTGAGCAGAACAGAAATAGGAGAGTGTTAGCCTTTATGTCAAGGGATGTACCCTTTTTATTCCTTTAACATTACTATGGACTTAAGCCTCACCACAGTCTGCCTTGGATACATGCAATTTTAGCAGCTCTCTTAACTGAGTGTCTCACCCGCAGTGACATTTTACATTATTATTTTGAGCTGCACCTTGCTTGAGAAGACTTAATTGAAAGGAAGTGATGATTTCACATGCTCAATGCACCTCAATTGCACCTATGGGATGAGGAGGGGAAGGCTGTTTGACTTGAACAGATAAGGAAGAACATGGTAAAGTTGGCACAAAGCTCCCGAGAAATTGAATGTGGGATGTGAGTAGGAGAAATCAGCAATGGGAATGGTGGATGTATTTGGGACAATGAAATTGTTTGTATAAGAAAACTGGGTCTGAGGAGTAACAGAGTGAAAGGAAAGAGGGAGTGTTGCAGACAAGCAAAACTGCCTGAACAGCAAGGTAAGGGCTATAGCTGGGAAATAAGGTCAAGGAGCAAAACCAAGCTTGTGGTGTGTACCTGGAGTAAAGAACAGACAAGGAAGGTGAATGTTGACATAACCGGAAGTTAAATCAGGTGAGAAGGCATAAGAAAAGGATCAGCTAGATAAGGGATAAGGGGAGTGAAAACAAAACAATGGGGGGAGGGGGCGGGAGACGACACCAACCAAAACCACCACCCACAAAAAACCAACCCTGCACAGCTGAAGGTGAATCTGGGAGTGAGATGTCCCAGAATAAGATTAAAGAAAAGTACAACTAGGACAACTGGAACTGGGATGAGAATCAAACACCAGCATTATCTGGCTATGAAAAAACAAACCTGGGTTGAACAGCCAAGACTGAAGAGCAAATGAAGGCAGGTTAGAAATAACAAGCCAAGATAAGGCAAAACATGGACTTAGGAAGCAAGCAGATGGGACCTTGCTATTAAAAAACACCCTTTCCCAGAGCTTGGAATGGATCCCAAGATTTGTTGTCTCCCTCTTCTGCCAGCAATAACTGATACCCAGTGGTGAAGAGAGACACATCTTTTCAAATGCTAGGCTGAACACAGGACTACCTACCCATGCTAACAGGTACTGCGTGGAGGAGCAGAAGATTCAAAATGGTGGATGTATTATGTGGGTGCCATTAATGATGGGCTGTTGCTAGCAGGAGTCTGGTCACATTTATTCTAGAAACTGAAGGAAGTACTGAAGAAAAGGAATCATGGGGAAAGAAATGGTGTCTAAAGTCTTCAGAGATCTGAAGGGCTTGAAATTTGAGTCTTAGCCCTTGTCTCTGCCACAGAGTTCCTTGATAAAGCTGGTTCAAGGCTTTTAAATTACACTTCTTGCTATTATTTGCTTCCCATTGTCAGATGTCTGAAAACTCCAGGGTTTGATTAGAAGTAGTTCTGGATACTTGGTGAGTAAAATTACTGCAACTGAAGCCAGTGGGAACCAGGCCTTGAAGAAATAAGGTTTTCTACAGTGCCAAGTCCTGACAGGCTTACAAGATATCAAACCAGGCAATCTATAACTGTTTCCCATGTGTAATATTCATATCTCGTCACAATATCCCCTCATCTGAGGGGTGTATTATGAAACTAAACTAATTCATATTTTTGAAGCACATTAATATTGTAGCAACAAGCTCCATAAAAAGCCCATGAGGAAATTAATATCTCTGTATGCGGAGTAGCATCTGAATAAGTGTATAATGAATAAAGCATGGGGCATGCTTTGAAAAATAAAACAGAAAACATAACATTGAAGGGCTTCTTAATTAAGCAGAGAGTTGTAGAAAAATGTAGTATGTGAACATGCAATGACCAACTTCCATAATACATAAGTAGATGTGGGAAAGAAAGGAGAAATAAGGTTCCACAGGGGAGCTTACTGCTGTTAGGATCTCGACTGCTTGATTTTTAACTTCACAAGTTTAATTTTAGTTTATATAGTTTACTAGGTATATATTTATGATTGTGTATATGCCTGTTTGTAGACAGTCTATTTGCCACAATGCAATTTTTTTTTCCCTACAGAATAACAATTTGGGGAATTAAGAACTACTAAAACATAGTTCTAGCTGTTTCAGAAGTACTCTAAGTACCTCAGAGACAAGGAATGGAATTATCAGGAGATAAAAGCAGGAAGGTAACCAGCTCCTTTGAAACTTCACTGTGTTAGCCTCCTGAAAAATCCCATGACTCCCAGTCCCAAGGAGCTGACCAGCCATGGTCTTCAGCCTTCAAAGCATGTGCTGAGCTTGATGTTTGTGAATAAGCCCATTGTGTCCACCCACCTAAAACTCTACAGGAGATGGAGGCCTAAGTAGGAGACAGATAGCCGAAGAATGAGGAGGAGGTGTGAGCAACGATGTTTCAGATGTGTTTTTTTAGGTCTGTGATTGTGTCTGTCTTTCTTACATACTTGTCCTTTTTTTAAGTTCTTTTTTGTGTGTGTGTGGGAAAAGCAGAAAAGCCTCCAGTTTCCTGGGGGAAAAAAAAAAAATTACCAACACTTTTAAAATAATTGCCTTTACCATTATTTATGTCCCTGTAATATACCCCCAAACCACGAAATTTAAAAGAAAAGGGAAAATGCTTGGAGTTTTTGTTGTTGCTGTTGTTGTGTTCCTTTGGTTGGTTTCCTTCCAGCTTAAGCATTCTGTCTTCCTGGATATGTGTTCGTTTCTTTGGAAACGGCTGTAGGATGGATTTTTGATTGACTGTGTTGTCAGATGGATTATCAGAGTTGTGAGCTTTTTGGAATGGTAGACATGAATGTGTGATAAGAAAAAATATTTTGTACTCAAAATGTTTCAAAATTTTGCATCATGAAAGAAGCTAGATTGAATGTTTAACAGGTTACTTAGGGAAAAAGTTTATTTAAAAAAACCCAGAAGTCAACTGGTTGGGTTACTAGCAAAAAATTTCTCTTAATATAAGGAAAGGTTTTTAGTAATGTGGCTGATGGGAATATTAACGCCTAAGCAACATAGTATAGTTTCTGCAGAGCTGCAACACTTATTTTAAATGGTAATTTGAAAGCTGTAGCTGAACAGCTTTCACCCTGACCTATACACATTGATTTGCTGCTGTACTTACGTGCCCAGATTTCTGTGTGATTCCATCTAGCATTTCTGAGCTTGTTTCCTGTCTTAGGGTTGTGCATGGCCAGCTGTCCTCAAGGCTGCGAGTGGTTGGTGCTGCTCGGCCAGTGCTGGTGACGCTGGGGTTGGGGCAGATCGCCGGCTGGTGGCTGAGAGTGACGTCAGGGCCTACCTTGTTGGGAGAGTTAATCTCCCGCTGGAGAGAGACTCTAATAATCTCACCGGGGAGGCTGGCGTGTTGAGGATCGCACGTTGTACCTCTTCTGGGGCTGTAAAGCAATCGTCAGATTCAGTGTTTCTAAAGCTCTATTGACAAATGTGTGCTTGTTAGAGAGCGGTCATTTCTTCTTGGGTTTGAGGTGCACAGGCGCAGGAAAGAAAATTAACTTTATAAAGGTGAAACAAGACCGAGCGGAAAAACAAAACCAAGTTAGGGAGGTCCAATATGTGAAATGAGCACGTAATTAGTGACACTGTAAGATATACTGTCTCATTTGTGGACATACATAACAGGAACTACCTTTCTGATGGGGTCAGACTGGCTTCTTCAGCAAAACACAGCCCACCAAACTAGGACACTGTGCAAGCAAGGATAGTCATCAGCCCTGACACTGCTCAGACGGGTTGACAGGGAAGAGTCTCTGATAACTTTCTTGGAGTCAGTTCCAAGTTTCTGGTGTGGTTGGTCACAGAAATTACGTCGAGGAAGAGGGGAAGCAACGGGCCACAAGTTTCTCAGGCTTTTCTGTGGTCTGGTGTGTGGTGCTTTGTGTGGGCCCTCTGACACGCAGCAAGCTGAACTGCTGGGACAGCAGTTCCCTACTGAAGGCTGCAGCCTTTCTGTAGCAGCTACTCATCCCTTCGCATTCAGTTTCAGAGCAACACGACAGAGCTGGGAGTCACGTGAACACAACCTGGATGCCAAAAACATAAGGAAGCACAACACATGGATGCTTCAAAGACACTGACGTTACTCGATGCTAGACTCCTTAATGTGTTCTGTTATTAAGCCGTTATTAGCTCTGTCTTAACCGACCTCTCCAGTCGGAACGATACGAACTGCAGAGATTACTTATCTAGAGCAGCACTGACCCTTCATCCGCCGGAGGGCAGGGGCAGACGGAGCGACTTCGGGCAGGCAGTACGCTTCTTGCCTCGCCTCCGCCCCGGTTTTGGGAGCAGCTCAGCCTCGACAGCGAGCTGTGCCTACCCGGAGTTTGCGTAACCGCCTTTCACCGCCCTCCCCTCTCCCCCCCGGCAGCGGCACCTG
>NW_010243204.1:74364-78068 GCF_000690775.1 Eurypyga helias | reverse complement strand
TGATTCTATGATTCTATGACTTTCAAAGACATTAAGTTTATGTATCTACTTTTTAAAAAAACCTAACCACATGTGTGGTGAATGGCAAACCAGTCAATAAACTAAATGAAAATGCACCTGTCCAGACAGCACAGCTGCCTATGCTAGTGGGTGGACATGACTTCAATTTTTTCATCTTTTTACAGCAAAGTTTCTAACAAACACCAACAGTGTGAACAGGGCGCTGCAGTCTCTTAATCGTTTTAATAGTAAAGTTTCATTGGTTAGCATCTAAAAATCAGCATTAGAATAATGAGTTGTATCATCATGAAAATCCAAACAATAAAACGTCACTAATGCACCACAAACTCAGCAAAACAATGCTGAAGTTCCTCAAATAAAATTTGAGGGAAGATATAGAGTAGTTGCAGAAAACTGTATTAATGTAAGCCCATTATCCCTTCCATTGTGCAGGGCTTTTATAGCATCGCTTCTCTTCTCCCTCCTCTGTTCCTTTCTGCAACACACTTAATAATGTGCACCTAAAAGGACAAGGTAATGAGAAAAGGCCTCAGACCTGCAAAGACTTGTGCACATGCTTAGCTTTTCACTAAGAGGAAGCTTATTAAGATTGACATATGTGGGAATATTCACAATGAACTAAGTTAAATACACCCACGAGCGCCCTTCAGATCAAAGTCTAAGGATGGGCTCTGAAGTAAAATAAAACCAAACAGTTTCTGAACATAAATATCTATGAATTATCAAATATGATATGAAAAAGACAGACATGTTGAAACTGGCTGTGTCTGAAAACACTTGCTGATGTGAAAAACCCTATTGCAGAAAAAAATTTTGCCTTTTTAATAGAAGCAGTCATAAGTTACTGTGTTAAGTATTAGCATTATGTTGGTTTATCATCTTCACTGACATGTATTAGTTTCTTTGAAAACTGAAGTGTAGGTGGGGTATCTGGGGAGGAATCTCAAAAACATGTCATGGTTTAAAAGTTTTCCTAACTTAATACATAAGCACAATCACAAACCAGAAATCAGGATGCTTCAGCATTCTTGGTAAGTGAAACTAACTCTGGCTTGGTCAGACTATCAATTTTTTTTATGGAGAGTATCAGCATGATTCCCTCTTTAGGTTCCAAGACAAGGAATGCACCTCATTCTACAGAAGAGGAGATACTGTTGACAGATGCAAGTAGAGCTCTTCTGTGGAGTTCAGAATATGCAAGTATAATTACTCCAACAAAAAAAAAAAAATCCAATTACATTCCTAACAGATAACATCAAAGAAGTGTGTTTCCTATGGTACTTCATCAGACAAGTCCTTGGCTGCAACTCTATTTTCATCTAGGTCTGACTGCAAACCATAATCTCAGTTACTTATTAATGTGAATATGGTAAGTGAGCAGTCACCTGGAAGGCTGACTCCTATAAAAGAGGGAAGTGAATTAACTCCTTGCCTAGTGTACTTACCAAGAAATTAGCAGGTATTGGATCAGAGAAGGAAGTTGGAAGAAGGGAAGCAGGTAGGCATTCTCTAATGATTAGGGCAGTGGAAAAGCCAGGAATAGATTGAGAAAGATGGATGCCTTTTGGGAAGGTAGGAAGGATATGGAAATGAAATGTAGTGGAAGGAAAAGGCAACAGTAGGAAGAGATCCATTTCAGCTGCTGCTCCTAGAGAGAAAAAGGAAGAAATAGTAAAGGAGGAAAAAAAACCAGGGGGGGTGGGAGCAGATGGGGACAACACAAAACCAAGGAATACAAGAAACAGAGGAGAAACACACACAAATTATCCATTGCCATGAAGAAAGCATTCCAAGAAGTTTAAAGGATAACAAGTCACAGATCACAGGAAGGGTTAGGGTGTACTACTGAAAAAATCTGTGGCTTCTGCTAGTTTAAGAGCAGGCCAGCCCTACTAAACAGCACGAGTCACACTGGCTGATAAGTCTGAACAGTTTCACAGGGCTTTTTTAGGTGTTGGTTGGGTTTTTCCTTTTTTCTTTTTTTTTTTTTAAATATTGACAGCAGACTTCCTCAAATCCAAATCCCCATATTTGATTTACAACTCAGTTTTACAAGGATAATTGAGCAGACTGCCCCTAAGGACATGCCACAGGAGCAGTAAGTTTAATATGTATTATACTGTGTTTCTGTGTAACAGAGGGTATCCTTGAACACAGAGAAAAACATGTAAACTCCTAAGTGCTGATGGAATTCAAGCAATGGATTCAGTTGCATATATTTCCACAAACTCTGAAATCAAACGACCAGCCAAACTCTGAGAGTCTGCTCCATGGAGCTACTTGCTATCAAGAGTTTTACTTTGAGAGCTTATGCTTCTGAAGTTATAAAAGCCATGGTCTCCTGCAACACAGGACATTTTAAAGCAGCAACATGCAATGTTCTAGATAAAAAATCTAAGTTACTTTCTCAGAAGCCTCCCAGCTTAACTAACTACGATCTTTGATGGCAGTTCTTTTTACACTTGTTAGCACTGGGAAATTTTCACGGCTGTCAGAGAAAGACCGAATGTGCACTGTTTTCTATTCAGCTCACATAATTAACAGAGATATTATCTAAGAATTATTTTCGGACCCAATTATGGTTGTGGCTGATTTCCTGTTTCTCAATAGGTCTGCGAAAAAAGCTGGTAAAACTAGCTTTTAAGAGCTCAGCCTCATTTTTCTGTCCTGGATATACTTACCAGTCTGGTACTTAGACAAAACGAAAACAAACAAAAAAAAAGGTGCTTTTTAACCTTACAAAAATGGAGGGACAATTATGAAAATCAGTAAAGAACTCTCTGTGGTATCCCACCATGGCATTTTTGTGCAAGTATAGGGTGGTGCTGTTTTAGCAAAGGCACAGAGATGAGACCAAGCAGATACAGGAGATTTAAAAAAAAAAACCACTAAGCCTTGAACTCAGACTGTATAGTTACATACACTTAATATTCATTCCACTGCTAAGCACAACAGGCAAGTCTAGCACTTACAAAACAGTATTTTCCTTCTAGATTTCACACATATACAAATTACGTCCATTAAAGATACCAGTCTTCACAGAGCAATATAAAATAATGTAAAACGAACCATGAGAAAGTAGGTACTGTTTTACCACGGCATTTTCACTTGCATAATATTCCTGATTATTTTACAGCAATGTGACTCATTTACATACCACATGCTACTTTGTTTCTGAAACATTTTGTAAATAGAAACAAAAGTTCTCATTCAGAAAATTACTGCTGTTTTATTTTGAAGCATAGATACAGTGTTGAACTGGCAACTTTCTTGGGTTCAAGTCAAAGATGACTGAAGGTTGAAGTAGCAGTATTCACAAAAAA
Source organism: Eurypyga helias (assembly GCF_000690775.1). Taxonomy (NCBI): domain Eukaryota; kingdom Metazoa; phylum Chordata; class Aves; order Eurypygiformes; family Eurypygidae; genus Eurypyga; species Eurypyga helias. The sequence goes on along the minus strand of NW_010243204.1, from coordinate 74,724 downwards.
AAAAAAATCAATGGCAATGAGTTACAAAAGCTACATGCTCATTCTGTACACGCAGCAGTAATAGTCTACTTTGCCATTTTAGTGTGGTGCTAAAAAAGCATAAAATGTAAAGTGGAAATTACAGATTCTTCACGGGGTTACATCGAACATAAACCTGTAACCTGAGTCCTTGAAAACTTACCCTAAAAGCTCACGTAACAGCCAAAATATTTTTATGTCAAGACAGGCTGCATTTCGAATACTGCTTGGGCACTGCAGTTTATCAAATATGCTGTTACAAGAGTAAGTTACCATATTCATAGAATCATAGAATGGTTTGGGTTGGAAGGGACCTTAAAGACCATCTAGTTCCAACCCCCC
>NW_010243204.1:48534-73922 GCF_000690775.1 Eurypyga helias | reverse complement strand
CCAACAGAACAGTGTTGACCCAGCTAAGCACTGCCTAAATACTTCTCCCTGCAGGAAATGCCAATATATACGTTTCTAAATGACGAAGCATTTTCCAGGCAAAGTGCAACTAGTAAACAAAACCCAATGCAGCTGCTGTAAGATTTCTAAACAACTGTTCTGTCGTTCATATGCACTCAGATACAGCCCACCTGAGACCCTGCCTTACTCAGATCCATTTAAGGCACACAATATAGTGCAAACAGATGTTAATTTATTTTCATCTCCATGCTCAAAGCATGTCGAAGCCCAACTCACTGCATGTCACCCTGTATGTTAAATGAACACGGAGGACACATTCGACATGCTTGCCAAATCACCTGAAACAGTTCCAATCTTGAGACACCTTTTATGTTTCTTTAATAGAGTACAGCATGATTCCCATCCAACTTATGCCAAAAACATATAATTATCTCAAAATATTGAGCACAGCAGCAGTCTTTCTCCTCATCTACCCCAAACAAACCAAAATGCTGCTGAGAGAAGGCTTCATTGTTTTTGTAATGTGGTGAGGGAAGAGTGGGGAAGACTTTTTTTTTTTCTTTTTCCCTTACTACAAAAATTATTTGAATAATTTTGATAGAATATTCCAAAATGATTCACCATCTGTCAGAGTCTAGAAGAAAATTTTTTATCCAAAAGGTCAATATCAATAAAATTCTCAAAACATTTAGAATGGAATCACTCAAAACCTAACACATCCGGAAAGATACACTTCTGCTGTACAATGCTGTATTAAGGTGGTGTAAAGCAGAACCTACTTTTTAAAACAATATTGATGAACAGTGCTTGAAAAAAAAAAACCCAAATAGATATAACTTTCAAATACACAACACAGCAAAATGCATTTCAAAAAGCATAAATTGTTGGTGAATTGGCCTGCCTCATCAGTGCTGAGGTATTAAAAAAAGTCCAAACAACAGCATAAACTAGGAGGTTTCCAGAATAAGCAACCAAGTGTATGGCTTTTGGATAATTAAAAATAATTATTTCTTTATTAAATGAAAATATGTAAATTAGTTTGTATTTAATATCTGTAGTTTCCAAACCTTTATGTTAGAAAAGTATAACCAAAATAAAAATTATGATATCTTTCCAAGCAGCACAGAGCCCCTGACCTTCTGACAGATACAGCAACTTGACAGAGTACAACCCAGTCTCTGTTAAATACGGGAACTGATTTTTACCTCCTAACTGGCTTGCTTACCTCTACACCACAGCGTATGATGAGACTTTTACTACAGACTGCAATATGTAATTCTGAAATGCTACTTTCTTTCAAGTACCACACACCATTTTTTAACCTTAAACAGAATCTGGGATGGGAGTGAAAAATTCACTTACAGACTTAGAATGCTTTCTTTGATAAAGACAAAGCACTCTAAGACATTCTTTTCACAGGGCTTACCTTGCCCTCTGAGAATTAGCTTGACTTGATGTGGAGATCTCATCAGCACCTGGCAAAGCACCACTGGCATCATCTCTCTTGAAACCTTCATTTCTTCTCACTAGGAAACCAGAAGACAAATTAATACCTGACCAGGCAACAAAGCACACAGAGTAATCCCATCTAAAAAATCAAGGACTTATCAGTCATATGAGATTACTTAGAAGGAATCAGATTCATGTGCTCTGAACAGTGGCATTACAGCATTAGACAAAGTAGCATTATGAAGCTGATTTCAGTTTTCAAAGCTATCTTATAGTTTCCCCAACAAAGATAGCTGCACTACACGAGTCCTTTGAAGAAGAATACTAAGGAAGGCCTACAAGACACAATAAAAAACCCACAAACAACTGCATGGACAACTTTCCAAGGCGAGACACGTATCTGTCAACCATGAGCTGAGGTACATACATGGCAGAGACATACAAAACCACCCCAGAACAGAAACAGAGCAGCTAGGTAAAGTAATTATGCATCCAGTTCACAAGAAAGGAATTAAGAAAACAGTATATATGTTGTAGAACTCTTGTGTTTGTTTGTCCCTGGAATCTGGTACGTGAAGGGAGCCTGCAAGGAAGCTGGGGGAGGGGGGACAGACATGACGAGTTTTCACAAGGGCCTGTAGTCATAGGACAAGGGATAATGGGTTTAAATTGGAAGTGGGGAGGTTTAGATTAGGTATCAGGAAGAAGTTCTTCACGGAGAGGGTGGTGAAGCACTGGAACAGGTTGCCCAGAGAAGCTGTGGATATCTCATCCCTGACTGTCTTCAAGGCCACTGAATGAGGCTTTGAGCAACCTGGTCTAGTGGAAGGTGTCCCTGCCCATGGCAGGGGGGTTGGAACTAGATGGTCTTTAAGGTGCCTGTAACCCAAACCATTCCAAAATAAAATGTTTTACAAAAAAAAAAAAAAAAAAGTTCTGTGGGTTGGTTTGTGGGGGGTGTGTGGGTGGTTTTTTTTTTTCTTTTGACAACATACTAACCAGCTATTCTGTTTGTAATAGTTATCTCCTTTGTTGGTACATCTTCCTGGTAGCAGCACCTGAGATGTTACACTTAGAGCTTGAATTTGCCAACTACTTAACCTTCTGCTCTTACTGTACCCTCAAGAAACTGACCTAGCAGGAGAACAAATCACAGTCATGTTGATTCAGAAATAGTTTTTACAGTCATTGCACTGAGTCCAGCAACACTACTAGTAGTAGCCAGAACGCAGCACACTCTTGCCTGTCCAAACTTAGGAGTTGTTGACTTTGGACTGAACATATAAACAGCCCGTTCTAAAAGGCAAGAAAACAAAGGAAGCCTTGCTACTTGTTCCTGCTTCTGGCTCGGAGAGTAGGAGGATAGACAAAGACAAGGAAGACTGAGAGAACGGCAAGTACAGGGAGGCCGGGCTGGCATTTTGTGCTTAGAGAATATATACGGTACAGCTATACTCTAGCTTCCTAACTATTGCTTGCTTTCCTCATTTTCATCAAATGGTTTGTCTCCACCACTTGAGTCTGTGAAGCTGTTTCATCAACTGTGGTCTCCTCTTGACAGCTCCAAGCCATCTTCTTCCATGCTATTTACTGTGGAAAGAAAACCTTTCCTGCCATATATCAGCAAACAACACTTTGTACCATCTCCTGCTTTTCCAAGCCATTGATTTCAAGGAACTTAAATTTATCATACAAACAGCCTATACTACCTTTGCATTACACTGAAATCCTTGACACCATTTAACCCCCACAGTAAAACCCACTGATATAAAAATTAAAAGCTTCTGCAATTTACTGCCACTGTACACTAACAGCAACTTGATAATTTTTGTGTCACTGAAAACAGCATGCTAATTAAAACAAGTACTCCACTAAAAAGTTTATAATTTCCAGCTTTTCCTAACAAGTTCCCTTCCAGAGTGCTAAATATCAAACTTAATTTCTGAACAGACTGCAAGTTACGCTGAACTGTACACAGTGTTGTAATGATCTTACAACTTTGTATTAGTGGTAATTATCAAGCCTCCTAGTAAAGACACTTCATACTTTTGGGGTCTATATTTCACACTGAACTTTTTTCTTTACTTTGTTTGTTTGTGGGTTATTTGGTTAGTTGGTTTCAGACTTTTTGGTGGGTTTTTCTGTGTGTGTGTGTTTTTTTGTTTTATAACACAGGTCTTACCTTGTCTGAAATCTGGTTCTGAAGAAATAACAGATGGACTTTCACTTGAAGTACTATAAACATCACTGTGGTAAGATTTGTACCTTCTCAAAGGCTCTGAAAGTTTAAATCAGGGTATCAGTGTATGAGAGCAACAGTTATGATAAAAAAAAGTTAAAAAAAAAAAATCAAACCCATATTAACATTTGAAACTTCTTAAAATCTTTTCAAAACGTATTGAAACGCCCATCTGTGGCATGGAATCTGAGAGCAAACACTGAGCAGATGCTGTGTGGTCCCATTCTGTTCCCACAGCCTGAGGGTTCAGGGGTCTGCATGGCATCTCTTGGCTATTCTAAGAGACCCCAGACTTCTCTCCCGTCTTCACTTCAAGTTAAAAATAATATTAAAAAGAACAAAATCCAAGACCAACTCCAATCTTTCCTGAAAAGAAAACTGATGAAAATTTCTGGTGCACACCTCTTGCGTGTGGAAAGCAACCACCAGGACTCAGTGCCTGGTGCATTCACGATGAAAAAGGAAAAATATCCAGAGACAAACTAGGAACTGGAAAATTCTAATTCATCCAGCTCATCTTTGACATCCACAAAACAGGATTAACCACCAGTTAATAAGGCCCTCTAGGATATTTAATTAAATGCAACAGCTAAATCTGTGTGATGAGAAATCAGTACAGCAGTCTCAAGTCCTACTCTCAGTGGATTCTTCAAACATTCTGGAGCAAGGACTCCAGGGAAGGGGTAAGTACTTGACACTTGCAACAATCTTCCAAAACTTTCCTATGCACAAGCCAACAAACCACCACATATGTGCATAAAAGCAGAAAACAGTAAGAGTCCCCACATTTTGGGATTACCAATGTTTCACTAAGTGAGAGAAAATTTCAGGTGTCTTCACATGCAGAAGATTGTCTCTGGTCCAACTAGAGTTTATAACACGTTTTGAAAACAAAAGTGATGATCTAAACACATGTAACTGCTGTGAAGTCACGTGCAATCACTACAGCAAACAACATAAAATGTGAGAATACAAAACAGGGAATACATGAGCAGATGGGCCTGGATGCTGCAAAAAGGAAGTTGGAGGTTCCAACTTCCCACATCCAGAAAACAACAGCTGGTGAAAAATCCTGTGAGAACAATAAACCTGTGGCATAACCTGTATGAGGTCAGAGGACAAGTTAAACACATGGTCAACAGTACTACTTATTCCTTCACACAGAAGCAGCAAAAACTCCAACAAGAAAAAAAGCATGAGAAGACATAAGATAATGCAGTAGACCAAGACTAGTTCATGTTAATTTTCGACTCCTGTTTCCAAAACCCTCCTCCTTAAAGCCAGCATTTCCCCAAGTTCTACCAGCTCACTTGGGTTGTGTAGTTCCCCACTATCCCACCAAATACAAGATTCTTGAAGAAAACTGGGAAAACAAAGGTCATCAACCGACCCATGAAACCAGCTGCTCTCACCAGCCTATCCCATCACACAGTTCAGCAGCATAAAACCCCATTAATCCTAAGGACATTTCACCTTACTCCCAGAAATGAGCAACACTGCTCACACATTTGCAAACCAACCCACAGCAAGATGAAGAGAATTCACTGAGGTGGAGTGTGAGGGATTGGGGTTGCTTCAGTCTTTCACAATAACTACTTTCAGCATTCTGAATTTTACAACAAAGAAATCTACCACCGATCTAGCAATTACTTGCCTAACAAGGGAAATAAAACCCAAATTCTGTGGGTAGCGTTTAGAGATGTATTTTTAAAGTGTTCCCAGCCCTTTGAGTGAGGCATCAATCCAAACATGATACTGAAGCTGCAGGGCCAAAAGGTTTAACTGAAAACAGATTCCTTCTTTTCCAGTAGTTTTATTAACTGTAGGTTTTTCAAGTCGGCTAAACTGACTTTGAAGCAAGAGGATGGAAAGGGAACAATAAAGTATAACATGAGATTTTTAAACAGATTTTTTTTTTCCACCTAGTCAGCAGCCTCGGCTTCCTGAACCACGCACAGACTGTGGCTCCTCCCTGCTTCTTCAGGACACAAAAGTTTGCTTTCTCCCTGAGCAAGCTCATACAACTTAGCCCAGTAACACAGGCAAAGGTGGTATTCTTGTCTTCTGGAGGCATTTCACATGGGGCAGCACCAATGACTATCTGCCTGTTCGGACAGGGGGACAAAAGTTTCACGGCAATTACGAAGTTACAGCCTGAAATTCAGGTTAAATCTTCTAGATTGTTCTTCACTTGGCTCAGTTTAGGGAAAATATATTCAGATGTGGAACTGTTAGCTGCTGCGCCATCTTTTCTTTGGCAACCACCTTCCAGTTCTTTGTTGGTATATAAATCTCTATGTATACCCCCTATATATCCCCCAGCATGGCAGTTCCTCTTAACCAAACTTAATCTTTCCTGGGGCATGGAGAGGATATGCACTGCAGACCTGCAAGCATTCAATTAAATTGTAAATATTGAGACTACTGTATCTTTAATGCTTGCAAAAATTACCCAATTTATGCTGTCTCCTCTCCTCAATTCTAACATATCACAGTAGGATTTAACTTCAGAGAAGGCACTTGAATCATGTCCAAGCCAAACTTCTAATTAAGAACTGGCTTACAGAGGTCACAAAGCCCCAGTTCTGGGATCAAGTTAAAATTAAGCTTTTACAATAGTTTCAAAAATGAGGACAAACTTCTAGCCCTGCTGGCTGGGGAGGAACTGAAAGATGTTGTCATGGTTTAATCACAACCAGCAATTAAGTACCACACAGCTGCTTTCTCACCTCCCCCCACCCCCCCTTGCCTCCAGTGGAGGAGGAGAATGGGAGGAAATAATAGTAACAATATTACTAGTAATATGTAATGAAAATACTAGTACTAAGTAATTAAAACAATGGAAAATAAAACAAACAACACAATTGCTCACTACCCAGCAACCGGTACCTGGCCAGGTCCTGAGTAGAGAGAGTCAGAGCCAGAGAACCCGAGAAATTGCACCAGAATCCGAGCAAGTCCCAGAGCCCAAGAGCGATCGCATCAGAGTCCGAGTGAGCCCCATGAGCAACAGCATGAACGAGAAAGCCAACTGACCCACCAACTAACAAACTACAACGGCTCCCAGCCAATTCATGGCTTACATACCAAGCATGATGTTCGATAGAATGAAATACCCCTTTGGTCAACTTGGGTTAGCTGTCTGCACTGTGTTATAGTCCATCCCCCCCTGCCCTGCTGCTTGTAGCGAAGAAGTTGGGAACACAGGCGCAGCACCAGAAACCAGAAGTCGTCCTTGAATTGGTACAAACACTCATTAGCAACAACCGAGAACACCAGTGTTATCAGTACTCTTCTCAGTGCGAATCCAAAACACAGCCTCACACAAATCCAAAACATAGCCTCATCCCAGCTATCGTGAAGAAAATCAACTCTGTCCCAACTAAAGCCAGCACAGTTCAATATCAATAAAAGCTAAAAACAACAATAAAACAACTTATCGGCCATATTTACCCTTTTCTCTGGGATTTTTGAATAGCCTTGGTTTGTTGGTTTGGGTTTTTTTGTTTCTTTGGTTGTTTTTTTTAAATTATTTTTGATGACTGAAGGGAGACTTCAGAGTTGATTTAATTTAGAAGTGTCAAGCCCATTATAGCAAAGATTATTCTATCCATTACCCTCCATAGCATTTCAGTAGTTAGTCTCTTACTAGAACACTTCAAGCCATTTTGTACCTTAGTAGAAAACAAACCTGAGTTTAAGCATGTTTTAAGAGTCCATAACTAAAATTAATAAATAAACCTACTAATAATATAGGTTAACATGCAGTAGCACCACGATGTGGAGATGAATAAAACATTACAACATCAAGAATCCGTGTTCTGGACGCTCAGTGCTGCAGTGGTGCTTTCTCAAACTCCCTCCCAAAGCCAGCAGAGCACAACCGCACCGGCACCCACCGCAGCACACAATAACCAAGCACACTATTAAAGCAAGGCAAGCCACTCAAGCCCAGACAAGCAATTTACAGAAAGCCTCATCGCAGCCAACTTCAACAGAAATCAGAGAACCACATTTAGCTAGGAATTTCATTATCCTGAACACATGACTCTCATTAGATACACAGGTTTTCAAGCACACATTATTACAGAAGTATTACTGGCTGTACAAAGAAGGAAAGGGCAGAGAGGATGGCAGAGTTAAACAGGCGGTTTCGGGACAGGGAGGGACCTCTTGTTCACTCTTGGTGGTTTATTGGTGGGTGTCTATTATGTAAGCATGCTACCATAATGCCATTTAAAACACATTAACTGTCCTTTAGGAGGTGCTGGGACTTGTTTCTTTCACAAGAGTTTAATCAATAGGTTACAGTCACATTTACTCTTCCTTTTCCTCTTTTCATCTAAGAAAACCTGAATTATCTTATGCAACACAGCATAGCTTTAGCAGGAAAATGTAGAGATCCAGAATAATCCCTGGGAAGGATTCATATCCAACAAGTGAAACAAATCCATTCAGCCTTCCAGGGGAGCATGCTCATTTTAACTCGAGATTTCCACCATCCATATTCTACATCAACAAGCTGCATTGTGCATGCAGCCCAAGTCACCAGCCACCCCAGTGCTCCCCGGAGAGCCTAACGGCCACATGATACATAGAGTCTAGGGCGATCTGAGTGACAGGAAGAAACAGAGCCTGGTAAAACTGCAGAAAACACACATCTCTAGGGCTAAGATGGAAAGGAAAACAGCAGGATTAAAAGTAAGTCCAGAGTCTGGTAAGAACTCAGTGTCTTGTACTTGGAAAGACACCCTTTTCTGTAGCTGGATCATGCCATCTTGGATAAGGTATGCAAATGGACACAGACTGAAACTGTGGCCCATAAAGATGCTTGTTTGTTTTAATTTAAATGTTTTATCCAACTGACCATGTAATGTGTTGACTAAAAATTGGTAACTCCAGACTCTGTGAGCTGCTGAAAGCTCGATAAAGCAGACGCCACTTTGCTGTGCAATTATGGAATTCTAAGAGCTGGTTTACTACCTTATGGTAATCTATGTAATTTAGAACAAAATAACAGTGGCTGAGTACTTGGACTTTACAGAAATCCCACAAACATTTCTTTCTTTCTTTTCCCCTGAAAAGCCAACTTCTGTTGTCTCAATAAAATTAACAACTGAAAGTTTTCTATCTATCTCAGTCCATTATCCTGCCCTTCAGCTTCATTAATATTGTTTCTGAACATTGTTCTAACTGAAACTTATCCATACCGGACATACCAACCACATGAGAACCCACTTCACCACCACTGAATTTAAATCATACTGCAGCACAATGATTGTAAGACGTGTAAACTGAGCCTTAATTTGCTTTCACATGCAAACAGATGCATATTGTGGATGACTCGCATTTCCTCTGCTTAGCCTACACACAACTGAGTACATACAATGCAGGAGAAAAAGAAAGTATGCACATTTCATTGAATTTACAGACCTAAGTTTGTAAAGCAGGTATTCCTCTTCTGCCCTAAATCCAATCTCCCATTTAATCCACTTCTACAGAAGCTCGCAAATTCAAATCTCTGGTGCTTCATTTGCTGGGATAAACTTATTACCAACAGCTCTCTGATTACCTGCAGAAATTTTCTCTTATTCAAAAAAGCAGCTTCAAGCTAAGAGAGCTTTTAACATCCAGACATTTAGAGTATCCCTAACCATAACTCCCCACCTAAACACATGCAATTGTAACATGGAAGTTTTCTAATTGGAGTCCAGATAAGTCTTCAGGGTAGCTAATGAAAACATTATTTTGTGAGATAAAGACACAGAAGACTTGGTAGGCAGAGATCCATCTCTAGAAACAGACTGTTAACTGCCTCCTCTTGCTGACTGTGTGAAGCAGAGAGCTAAGGGGACAAAAAAGGCTCAAAACCAAAACCACCCAGAGGAAAAAAAAAAAAAGGAATATTTAATCATCTGGATTTTCAGTTGGAAAAAATCAAAGATAAAGAGAGGAATAAACATAACTTGAGGCTCTGGGATTCACATGGTTTCCAACTGCAAAAACACTTAATAAAGACTTGAGAATATTCCCAAACCACCCCCATTCCCCCACCCCCGGATTCAGCATTCCAAAGCTTCAGGACTATCGGCTTTTTTGGTATCCTCCCCTCTTTTTCCCGTCTGCTATTTAACCCACAGCCAGCTACATTACTGCTCTCCAGACTGGTTTTGTGCTCCTGTATGGCACCAGGACGTAGGCAATCTTTATGCCTTGCTCCCTTGTGCATCTCATTTACAACATCAGCATAAGCAGAACTGCGTATAAAGAAGGAGGATGCACATTCACTCGAGTAACACAAACCAATTCCCTGTGAATTAGGCACTCAATAGGGGGGGGGGAGCTGCCTAAGGCAACTGAAACGGAGAGATGCATACAAGGCTACTGTCCCACAACCTTGTGCCTTACTCTCATGCCACTTGAAGGCAGGACCAAGATACAAAAACTGAAGCGTGTTTATGCTTCATAACGCTGAGAAGATTCAATCAGTTTTGTGGGTGAGAAGGCAAGGAAAACTAGGAGCAAGGGAGAACGGATGACACTATCATGCTCTTGAGGGGCAGTGCAGGCTTGCAGAACGTAAAAGGTAAAACATTATTTTCTCTCTGAAACGGGACGCTATCAGTCAGTGCCAAGTAACATTTTCCACATTTCAAAAAGCCAACAAATAAGATCTGCTTGGGTCTAATACCCAGCAAATGCACAACTCTGAACAATTCTGCCTAAGCTCACAAAACCTACATAACTAAAACAAGAATGAAAAGTAACTGCGGAGATACCAAACTTGCTCTTCCAACCCTTGGCAAGATTTACACATTTTTTTTGGAGTCTGTTTTTAGTGTTCAGAATTGGTTACACCCTAAGTTAAGTAGCAGTCTCTCCCTTCTCCTTCTCCTCATCACAATAATCTTTAGTATACAAGTAATAAACAACCTCAACCCCGGGACTGTACAGCAGAATAACATACAAGACAGCAAGTTCACGAGCAAGGCACTTGCAATGACAATTCTTTGGAAGGCTCGTGAGGCTAAATCTGAGATGTTCCAACTGTAGATTATAGCGTAGCGTAGATGGTCTGCAGCTCACTACAAACTACTCTATTACAGCAGAGCTGTAATTAAAGCTCTGTCAGCCTTTCCACTATAAACTCTACTTTTCATGAGTTTATAATTTGGATCATAAAAACCTGTTCTGAGTGAAAGCTTGGCATGCCAGAGTCTGTGCATGAGAACATTTTCTTTTTCCAAGACACTCAGCTCCTTAATTTTTTATGAATGACAAAAATGTTTGCCAGCTTCACCCAAAATAGAAGTTAAAGAAGAACTAAGCCTCATGTCACTTATGTTCTTCTGTAGTTTGAGAAGGGAAGTCTGATCTGTCCAAGTTGAACCCGCAGAGAGCCCAATGCCACTTCACAACACGAAAACTGAAAAACCAAAGTAAGCTCAAAGCCGAGGCTGACTACAATTTAAACAGACTTAACTGTAACCCAGACTCAACCAAATTGAAAATATCCCCAAACCTAGCAAAGAGAAGGCAGATTGTGTCCCCTCTACAAAACCCAACCACTAACAGAACCCTTATTCCTGGCTACACAAGCTTTCAAAAAAAACTTATTCTCTGTCTTTGTTTTTCCTTCTGATGCCTCTCCTCTGAGGTCATCCTGTGTCCCACGAAGGTAAAGAGTAGTAGTTGCCATCATTTTCTGTGGACTTCTTCCCATTCCACTTCTAGTTGTTGCCCACCTATCTGCTACGCGACCACTGGCTGTAGGCAGTGAGATACCCAAGTGCTGGGTATCAAGTGCTGACCAAGAAACTGCTGCTGCTCCCTTTATCAAGAAAGGTGATAGATTTTTCCACAGCTTTCCATGCAGTTGCTCATCTCTCTCAGCTAAGCCACATTTATGTCAGAAGAGCAATTCCACGCACGTGTGATAATACCTGACATTTGGAGACATCTGTCGACCCACCAAGTACTGGAAAATTACATACAATATTCATGTACAAAAAACCTACAGACTGTATTTTTCACTTCTTTGACAGAAAACTAGGTATAGACTCTTTTCATGAAGGATCTTAAGGGACTCATCCGTTGTAAACAAGATATGAGACAAGAAACATTAAAACATACGGAACAAAAAAAGTAAAGGGAAAGACAACTTAATAGACTAACAGACCTTATGTATTAAGGATTTTGTGATTCTGCTCGTTAAAGCGAAAGAGAGTACTTTCAGTCAGGCTTCTCAAGCCCTATAAGACACAATAGCAACTAAGTCCCATGTGAAAAAGTATTCTCCATCCATCTCATTAAAATATTCCTTTCAACTGGCTCTCATTAAAAATCACATTCACACATAGGTTCTGACCTAAAACATTTCTTTAGGTAGTTAAGTGACAAAAAACCAACAACCCAGAGAGCCTAAAAAAAAAAAACCCAGCAGAGCACACACACTCCCAACTTCAGGAGTGAAACATACCTCCTTCCTCTGTTGAAAGCAGAAAACTCAGACAAGAAGAACATTGCAACCCAGCTACCTTTTGGAAAGGTATCTTCATTTTTTTCTGGCAAGCAATGATTGAATTCACAGGATGGGCAGTGAGTCATTAGCTATTACCTCAATCTTCCCCACAAAGATTTGTCACTCAGCTCCTGTAACTATTAAGTTCCAGTTCCAAGTTTACTTTGACTGCACTTTCACCCATTCCCTTCACAAATCGAGTAGTTTCACACATCTGAATGATCTCAGTTTGCAAGGCATGGGCACATTACGTTTTCTGCTGTCTTCCAAACCGTTTCAATGAGAATGATAAACTCTTGTTCATCAACGGGTTTGACCGAGCTTTTGGTTTTGCTGTTGTGTAACACAAACCTGCACTCCTGAACAACAAGGCTACTGAGCTTTCCCAACGCAGGGTGTGGCCTCCCCTTAAACTTTGTCAGCTGCCTATCTCCAAAGATCTGAGCTGACTCACACACTTGAGATGGTCCCCTTCGATTTCAGACTCTAAACCAAAAACCAACCAACCTTCCCTGTACCTCATCAATCATCCTGTAGATAATGACAGATGGTGAACTTCTATTAAGCTAAACAATGGTATCTCCACAGTACTACTTCCACCTATGTTCATTCCCTTACATTACAATGTAACCCTCATTGGAAGATGCTAACTTGATAGAACAAAAAATTCTAGCTGTCTTGTCCACAAAACTGGGTTTGGCTGGGATAGAGTTAATTTTCACAAGAAGCTAGGAGGAGGCTGACCCAAACTGGCCAAGCCAATATTTGATACCTTATGAGGTCAGGCACAAGACATAGCTGGGGGAGGTGGATGGAAGCAGGATCTTGGCTCAGGTGGGGCTGGGCATTGCGTATCTTTGTATATTCTTTAATTAGTATTGTTGTTATTTCTTCTCTCCCTGTGTTGTCCTGTTAAATTGTCCCTGTATCAACCCACGGGTTTTGCCTTTTTCTTCTTATTCTCCTCCCCATTCTGCCAAGCAGCTACATGGCACTTAGATCTACCTGGGCCTAAACCATAACTTGTGCAGAAATCACAGTAGCTTTTTAAGCTGCATATACCATTTCAGTAACACTCCTTTATGGAGTACAAGGCTCACATGCATAGGAGAGAAAGAATTGGCTTTCCATGTTAACTGCAATATCCTGCATCTCCTGAGATGGTTGCATGGGTCATGAACAGAAATTCAACCCTGATAAAAGGCCTTATAATTTCTCCTTATTAAGGAGGTGTTTACAACTCAGTACAAGAAAAGAATGTGAAAGTTGGGGGTTATCAGTGTTTGGGGTTTCTTTGTTTGGTGATGTCCCCTCCAATTATTTTTGTCACACAACAGTCAGGCAGCCATGAGTTTTGAGCCACATGAATTTTGAATGTACCTGAATAAATGACTGAGCTAGCTTTGAACATATAACTATAAATTCCTTAGATGACAACGTTATGCCTTCTGGCCCATCACAGGCAGGATACGACTCTGCTCACAGTTTCTAGCCAGGTGTCCCAAACTTAAAACCCCTGAAAATCACATCACATTTTCAAAGTAAACAAATTATGCATTTCCTCTTATAGGGTTCTCCATAATGACCATTTTGTAAGTTTCCACAGAACTAAATACAAATACTTTTCTTTTTCCCCATGAGTTCTTTTAATTAACAGAACTTGTCAAGTACTCCCACTGAGGTAAAGATCTTCAGAGTCTAAAAACTTTTCACATCGAAGGGCTTAACTGCATCATCTAGAGTTAAACAGTGCAAAACCTGGGATACTGGGAGATGAAACTCTGCCTTTCCTCTAAGGTACAAATCCATCTGTAATAGCTGGAGATGAGGATTTTTCTTCAAAGAAAATTACCTGACAGTTGGTTGCTACCTTTTTTTTTTTCTTCTTTTTCTAATTTTAATTTAATTTACTTGACACTGGCTAACTTAGATCAACTATTTTCACGAGCTAAGCAATCTAGAAAGCCACATTTATCTTCATTGGCAACAGATGTTCTAATGCTTTCACTGTACCTAAAAAAAGACGACAAAGTGAAGATCTCAGCAGTTTTGAGAGCACCTACAAAAGAACTCAGATTTATCACAGAAAAATCTTTGTTTAATGACTAATGCTCAAAAAATTGAAAAGTTTCACTGACCTTCTACATTCATAGCTTCTCTCAGAAGCTGCAACTTCTTCTGTCTCTCTCTTATCCTGTCAAAGGCACTTGATATTGCTGCAGAAGTTGATGTCTCGGGCACGTGCCGTGTTTGGTCCAGTTTCTGTGGTCCAAAGACATCCAGTGCTATGCTCCCATCAGAGTATCTTGCTTCCTTGCTTCTGGTAGCAGTAGAAGTCCGTACTGTAAATGTTTCACACTGATGGCTGTGCCTGTGAGAGCCTCCAACATGGTCCCTCTCAGCTGCCTTCTCAGTTGTGCAAAGCAAATCTGTGGAGGAAGCCCATACTTTCCGCTTGGGAGTGACGTCTGTATGAAAGTAACCTTTTTTTTCAAGCTCCCTGGTTTTACACCTATGAGGACAGAAAACATCTTCCTGTCCCAAGTTGTAATCTGCGGAAATGCCCTGGAAAAATTCTTCCTCGCCTTGCGTTCCTCTAATGGACAGGAATCCCATAGACTTGCTAAGTCCTTTGTTAAGCATGGTCTGTTGAGAGAAGTGAGCTTTGTGTCCATCAGGTGCATCAGCCACCAATGTTTTTCCTGGAATAAGGAGATATTTCATACATGTAATTCTGTATCTAATACATAAAACCACAACACAAGTTATTTACTGTAAAGTGTATACCAAGCACATTTTTGTCCTTGATTTTGCCATACAAAACATTGAGACAGCTACTTAAAGGGCTGCCTCAGGCAACAAAGACAAAACACCACTACTTCATATCTGATAGGCATTTTATTTCTTTATTTTCTGAAGTGCTCAAGAAAAGATTATAGCCTACTATAATTCAGCATTAACGTTTAAAAAAATACTATCACATACATGGTGAAAGTTGTTTTCTCATTAGTTTTATTTTTAAAATAGTCTGTATTATCACCAAGAGCACTGTTTAATGATCACTCAGTCAGCCATAATGATCAATTTAATCAGCCATTCCTCTCATACCCGAAGACGCCAACTACAATTTTTAATGACAAGTGCAGGTTTGTCTGGACAGGTTTACAGATACCCTGCAGTAGTGTTGGCGGCAAGAGAAGAATGACTGCATAGTTCGGAATTTTAGAAATCCTGGATCTACCTTTAATGACTCTTTTTGGTGACGACAGTCTTTCCAGATACAGAACATAACAAAAGCAACTAAGATCAAAGTGATTCTATGAGCCTGTACACCTCATGTTTCATTAATAAATGGATCAGCCAATACTAATGAACACTCCCTCACCATGAAACTATTCCAGAACAAAAGAAACTGTCAGAGATGGAATAATGTGAATGAAATATGTGCTCTCTGAAGTATATTACATCATGGTCACCAAGAAGTTATACATGATCATGTATGACTTGTGCATAAAATTTTCTCAAAATATTAGCTCAAATTTACAAATGTAATTACAAACATCGATAAGTATAATCAAATTTCCTCATATTAACAGATGACCTACAAGTTTACCTTTCATGTTCTCAATTCTTTCACTCTGATCTTAGGAAGACTTATAAACATTATAAGAGTAACATCTTAGAAAAAAACTAATATTGAAGACTACCCAACTGCTACTTACTTTCTGTTAGCAACCTAAAATTATTTAGTGCTTCTGCATTATTAAAGTTGTGAAAACCCAAAGTCTACTGTAGACATCACACAGAGTAATCTACTCTTAAATCCAACTGACCAAGTATATTGCAAAAACCATTATGAAGATGAAGCCTAACCTTTCCAACCTGCAGCACAGATTATACACAGTTCCCACGTGTTCCAGCCAAGAGAATAAAACAAAAGCCTTTGCCAATGAGAATTAACTAATTTTCTGAAAGGATCTGACACATCACTGCATATTTTACAAATATGGTTTCAATCCTAAACTCAAGTAAACATGATTATCTTTGTGGTCAGGTAAATCATATGTTATTACCTTATTCTCAGACTATACATGCCCCATAAGGTTGGTGAATTACATACAATAATCAAGACACAAAAAAGGCTTTTAAAATAGCCATATACTGTGAAGTTCCCACTATCTGCCTAAAGCAGGGCATGATGTCCATTCTGCAAACACATACTTCACATTCACATACATACACACCAAGGACAGACATTCCTAAACAGTATTTTAACTCAGTCATTTGGGAGAGAGACAAAAACCAAAATACTGCAGTATTTAAGGTGGTCACCAAAAAAAGCAAATCTAAAGGAGCTCTGAGAATCCTCCTCACTAATGAGAGTTCCAAGACAATTTTAAGTAGCAAAAAACAAAACAACCTCGCTACACTGTTTTCACATTCTTTAAATGTAAAAAAACCCAGTCAAACCCCACCTCTTCAGCACTGAAAGTTTTTACATGCACAAGACGTTAGTGAACAAAACAATGGCAAGCAAAGCAGAAAGAACCAAGAAAAACAGATAGTTGCAACTGCAATACACTATTGGGGCTGTAAATTCAGGTTTACTTGGTACATCATCCATCATGACTCAGAACTACATTCCTGGTTCAAAAGATCATTTAGGACTCTGCACACTGAAGCATTCCTGTTTCAGGACCACATCCAGTGAAGGAAGCCTCAACATACCCACTGGTACTTAGAGTATCTTCCCCGTAACACAACTGGAGACACAAATCAGTTGAATGCTGGTGAGAACAGCAGTGACAGCCCCACTGCCAGTGAACAAGAGTGCTAGAGGGGAAGGAGCATCCTCCTCCTCAAAGCAGTAGTTTCCATGGATTTGTTGCATTCAGATTTAACAGAAGCTGCTTCCAGTTCATGCAGAGGCTCAGAAGACAAAAGCTCCTTGTCTCAGCATGCAAGAGATGCTTTCTATGCCCCAAGTCATCAACCCACCTGGGGCCTCCTCCTGAAGAAAAGTGCATGCCACAAATGCTATCTCATCAGCAGTGACTGGGAAAGTACTCATCACTACAGCTTTACTACTCATGCAGCTAACTGCGTGATGGGACCGGAGATGAGCTGTCCCATCAGGATGTAGTACAAGAGGCACTCTGCTTCCACACTGCTCTTCCACTCTGCTGGGTGGAGATGTCTACAGGTCTTTAACTCATACCCACGTTGACTTTTGCAGCCAACATGAGTTTTTAAGATAGTACCGAAAGGAATCTACAGTTTGCTTTACTCTTGAGACTGTAAAATTCTCCTGAACATCTTTCCTCTTTCCTTTATTATTTTCCCCATTCCCACTTCTGCTTTTCACCAGTCTTGGCACTTCTTTGCAAAACCTATCCCTCAACATAATGTCACTTCAACAAGCTCTTCCCTGAACTGGTTCACAGTGTCAACATGAGCTGTTTAAGAATCATCCTCAGAGAAAGATAAAGACCAAGGGGCACAGTGTGCAAAGTCTGCTCAAGCTGGACATCCTAAGAAGGCAAACCAAACAAAGCAGTGATAAAGGACTTTCAGATCCATACTTTGTACCAGCCAAGAATGCCTGCTGCTCTTGGCACCAGAAGGCAGAGGACAACGATCAAGGACAAGACTTTTAGGTCCAGAAGCAACTCAATTGCAGATACCAGTGAAAAAAATGGATTAGGCAATCAGCAATCAGTCCAGGCCAATTCTTCTATTTTCAGTAACTTGCATCTGTCCTCATACCTCCTTACTTTTTAAAAGACCTATTACAGACTTTCTGTAAGTCACAAAATCAATTGTTAAGGAATTTCTACTTTTTTTTTTCCATGGACTTCCTTAACACACTACCTCAGCATTCCTTAGATAAGGGTCTTAAACAACTGCAGTAAGTCTTTTCCAGCACAAGGCTCCTATGTTTAGCTCTCAGCTAACAGTACACCTCCAGCATAGAGCAGACTGGAATCATATGTCCTTCTTTAACATAAAAATTTTCAGTTGAATGACATAAAAAGTCCAAATTCATTAAGCCAATAGGTAGTTTATCCATCAACTTACCTCCTTCTCCAGCTTTTTCTGATGATGTGAGTGGGAAAACGAAGGGAATAACTACCAATAAAAATTTATATATGAAGAATAAAGATCCAACTAACGATCAAAAGGAAACTGACTGCGTAATGGAACTTTTACATCTTTAAATTATAATGGATATAAAGACTCATGTTATGACCTTCCTTTAAAAAATGGCTTGTATTTGTAATAGAAATTCTGGAGTCCTATCCAAAGTATCTTGGATCCACTAAAGACATGAAGTATCTCACCTGAGACCACACAGAGCAACTCCATGCTTCAGTTACCCAAGAATATAACAGAACAGAGAAGCACTTTCCTACTTGTCAGTGATGGTGACAGGACAAGCTATTAGCAATTAAGATATAACAGCATGTAAGTAACTTAAAAAAGCATGCTTTCCCCTTCCTCAATTACTTGTCTGCTGAACTAAACTCTTCATGCTCCTCTGAATAGTATCTGGGTTCTTGATTTCACATATTGCCCTTGGGTATTTATCCTCTACTTGATGTTACATTAGTGCAATTATTTATAATTACTGTAAATAATTCAAATGCAATTATAGTAATTGCATGATTCTAAAGTATAATATATAGTGAGGGAATAAATACAATAAAAATAGCAATTAATCACCAGGAGTTCACAATGAAATTCCTTGTGGTGCTAAAACGAAAATCTCATTTTCCACAAACCTTTAACTAGTATATAACATTTGCTAAATGACCATGGATTCACTTCTTTCTTCCTTTGGGGTCTTCAGCTATAAAAACAACTACACCCTCTCAGACACACGTGTCATTCACAAACCATCTTTCACTCACACTAACAGTAATCTGGTTCACTTTCCTCTGAGCAAGAGAGTTGTTATTTGGTCCTAACTAAATTCAGTCTGTCTGCAATTATTTGTGTACCAGCTTGCTCATATGGGCAATTAACCAAATGTTAAGTGCAAACATGGTCAGTGTCATCACATACTGTATCTGTTTTTACTGAGTAAACTGAGCTCAAGTTCCTTTAAAGTCTTTCTGACTGTCCCCTTAGTTTGTTTCCACAAAACAGGATACCTTTTCCAGTTCCATTTCAGCATAGCTTACGGATATATACATACACACACACACACACACACGGCAGGGAGGAAGAGACAGGGCTGGGAGAGACAAAGAGAGATTGTCCACATGTGCATAAAAGCACACACCGTCACTGCCGAACTCGAAGGCCTGAAAAGAGGAAATAGTTTTACAGGAGTTTAAATAACATCTCCCACGCCATCTCTGGGTAGAACACAGGACAACAGAAAAATCCTTATCCCAAGACAATGCGGTTAGTTTCTCAACTGTGAGTGGGTAGCCGATGGAGGAGTTGGGTTTGCAACCCCCCTGGGGAAGGCTAAGAGCCAAACAGAAGAAAACAGAGCCAGTTGAGGCCTGTGGGTTGACTGCTAGGAATGGCACCTCCGCCCTTCTTTTTTAAACTGTTGAGAAAATCCAAGTTTCAGACAGAAGTACTCTTAAAACAATGTGTTCTTTGTGAAAGAATAAATGAGCTGGACAGAAGGACTGTTGAAAGCACTGTACGTAATGGCCAAGCGATAAATCCTGTAGAACAATTTGAATTCTGCTTTGGACGGACATGGCTCCTCTGTCAAAACACAAATAACCCCAGACACTAGACAAAACAGTGGTAGTGAGCCTTGCCAAGCAGTGCTTCGTAAATGGAATGTTTTACCTCTTCCCTTCCTCAGCACCTCTGCAGAAGAGACAACTGCACCATTGCTCTTCCCCAGTCATGTTAATATCCCAAGTTTTTTGAGGTACATTTCTCAACCCAGGTAGGTGAAAGGGCCACACAGCTATTCCCTTTCTGGATTACTGTGTACCCCAGAAGTTTTTCAGGGACACAGATGCTTTTCTGCAGGGAAGCAGCACTGGACATCTCTGGTTTGGTTTCCCCACTGATCTTTGTGTCCATTCTTGCTTTGTTTTCAGGTTTGTCCTCGGCACCACTGTGACAGCAGTTCCAATGCTGCCTGGCTGGAAGCTCAGTAAAGCAGTAGCAACTATACAAGACTTAAAATAACTCCACCAACACCAATGACCAGTTCTGCTGGATGCAAACAGAAACACTTCTTGGAAGAAAACAGGCATGTCTTCTGGAGTGGGAAAGAAATATTAAAAGAAAAAGCCAGAAACCATCAACCCAAGAAATCCTCATCTGGCTCCCATTTGGTTTTGCTGAACTCTGGAAGTTATTCTCCACCTACGCAGTTCTTTTGTTCTAGTACTGAGCAGACGGGGAAAAAAAAAAAGATTGTATTTCCAGATGAGAGGTTTTTAAGTCAATGGAATTAAGTTTGTGCTGTAGTTTTTGATAAGTTTTTTTTTGAAAAGGAGTGAGCTGTTTCAGTTCATGCATGAAGGTCACTGCTCTAAACCATTTCTTTATAGACTAAAAGCTCCATTTTCATACAGATCAAGAAGTACAACATAACCCACAATCCATTTCAGTGGATCAAAAGTGAAAGGGTACATTTTCTTTTGTCTGAGAGTTTTTGCTGAGCAGCTACAGTAGTAAATCCAGGGAACAGGGAATAGTAACCAGATGCTAGAATTTCTTGTTAAAATTAAAAGCAACTTCACTTAGCCTTAGTGTCTTTTATTCGGTGTACAACACCTATTATTTTTGCTGCACCTAATACAATGTACAGTCTAATTAAACAGGGAGTTCATCAACATCTAAAATTTTGATCCAATTTCCAATTATTTCCTGCTACGTACAGTTAAGGTGAACCTTAACGATATTTACATTAATTTCAAGCCTTTATTCATGTGGCATACACTCTTTTGGCAGAGATAAAGGTCAGAACTTTGCATGATATAACTGCAGTACTGTAACATACAAGGTTAACTCAAGACAGTCTACCACAGTCTGCACAAAATCAGAGACCCTCGTTGTAGGAAAGTGGAGCCAAGACATCTGCTAGCTAAATCTCTTTAAAAGATGAAATAACTCTGCAAAGGTCTGAGCTTGGTGTTCCCAGATCATCAATGTAAGTTTGGAATTTGTAAATAAACACACAAGATGCAGTTTTCAATTACTAGAGGGCTGGAAAGCAGGCTGCCAGACATCTACAAGTTCACAGAGATTTCAACTGGGCTTTAAATAGACTATGAGCCTTTTTGGAGGAGGAGTGCCATAGTTAGTGGCAAAGAGTAACATGGTGAATTAAAACTTGTTTTATGTTTGAAGGAGTTGGACAGTTACTTATTGTTTTTTCACACCACAACAATTTTATCAAGCAACTTCCACAAATAATTATTGAAGTATGGACTCTTGAGGTCTAAGAGTTTTGAGTACGAAACTTAAGTAACACTCATTGGTTCAGATGACTCACACCAGGTTTTACCACTTCTATTTCTGCTGGCTATGTCAGTGCCTAAACATTGTGTTCTGAGTAAGACTTGACTAAAAGCAAACATTCCGTAATGTCAATTTAGAATAAATTACTCCTGTAGTCAGCCCTGCCATCAAGCTCATTCACCAAGATGGCCACAGAAAATGAGTCATGAAAGCAGAAAAAAAAATTAATTGGGGAGAACACAAACATAAGGCTATTTATTAATTTAAAAATTATCGTCAAGACAAAAATGGAAGTGAATAGCTGAACATTTCAAACTTTGGTGCGTAAGGAGAGCAAAATATCTGATTTAAACACATTAAGTGAAAAAATACTTCAAAACTTTTGTCCTAAGCCAACAATAAAGCTCTGGCAATTGTAATTTTGGATGACCATGGTATGGAAAACTAGTCTTAAGATTAACGACTTTCAAAGACTTAAAGCAAAAATCATAGCATTTTTCAAAGACTGCAAATATCTAAGGTTGGCTGCTGTCCAACTGGGAGCACATCTCTGGCTGAACTACCTCTATATTCACAAGTTTAGTTGATAAATCATGCTGTCTTAAGATAGTAACGTTCTGATACTCTCATGTTCATAATAAATGCCTCAGCTCCACGCTGCTTTTTTCTTTATGTGACAGCTATTCTGTTCACTGAAAGTTCTCTAAGGTTTTCACAATGACTCAACAGAACTTCACCTCAGCATCGGACAAGTTTTCTGTCTTCTACAGAAAAGACTTCTACTCACCATATTTACTTCCTTAAATACGCTGATAAAATGACCGGTAGAATTAGGCATGTCTTTATGCGTGCCCCTCCTAATTACTTCACTGCTAAACTGGGCCAAAAATGTCTTTTCAGAGCAAGTCAAACCCCAACATTTAGATATAAGTTATGTCAATCAACTTCTAACTTATTAGAAAGACAGTTCACTCAGAATCACATCCAGTCTGGTCGCTTTGCAATAGACCTAAAAGGTGCATATTTCAACTACACACAGCAGCAGAACAGTACACTGTCAAGAGGTAAAAAGGAGTCTCTGCTGTTCCGAGATGGGTTTTAATTTTTTTTTTTTTTCTTTCTTCTTTTCCTTTTACCTTTGCTATTTTTCTTAAACTCTCATCTGGGCTTCTCCTTGTGGCTCCTCAATCTAGGAGATCATCATCAGTAGAATCAGTACTACATTCCACAGTTCCCTTTTCCAGAAATCTAAGAGCTGTGCCCCAAGGGCAGCTGATCTGTGATGTTACTGACAGGATTTGCTCCGGCAAACCTGCATTCCATTACAGAAAAAGAAATAACCAAGCACTAAATTTCCCTGAAACAACTGCGAGCTGTCTGTCATTAGTATCAGACACCCATTTCACCGAGTCCTCGCTAACTTTCAAAAACGTAACTCAGTATACATGCCACACGGAACTGAAAACAGTTAGAGCTGGTTTGGTGGGAGGTTATGTTTTGTGTTTTACTTGTACTCTATATTCCCTGAGGTCTCGGGGAAGTGGAGATCAAGGAATGTGTCTAAGATGGAAATACAGAGAAGTAAGATGGTGCTATTAAGACATACCAGGAAATGGGACTGATAACTGAAGTAGAATTGGGCAAGGTTTTGGGGAAGTCAAGGGGGTCATAAACCCTCAAGGGAAAAGGAGAAAAATAACAGGAGTGCCACAGGTAATGAATGTGATACAGAGAAACTGTAACAGGTTGAGTGGAAGCAGGACAGGCAGAACATAAAAAAAATAAATTGAAGTCAATCATTCCTTTATCTTCTTTACTGAAAATAAAGACTAAAATAACAGAAAACACAAGAAAGATTTTCTATGCCTAGGGATAGGGAAAGGAAAGACACATAACACCAAAATATCATAAAACCCACATGGTAATTGAAAAACGTTTTTGCTGGTTGGCAGTTCATCTTGACAAAAATAGGAAAATTCAAGTATTCAAGAGCACCTCATTACTAACTTATATTTGGGATGAGGCTTGGAGAGATGCAGACAAAGTAACATTTGCACTGGAACAGTGATGCACATTCATTCCCTGCAATACCACACATCATCTGTAACGCTCTATGCATGTGCTTTCAATCAACTTTACAAGAAACGGAGGTTAGAGGATGAGGACTATTCAGCCAACTTTATAGTCTGGGGTTATCAAATTCACTCATTCCACAAATACTATTTGAGTAAAGATTATGTTGAATTAGATCTCCAGAAAAAGTGGTGTTCCCTTAAAAAAAAAAAAAGAAACCTTTCAAAAAGTGATTTTGACTGAGGTCATTTAAAACCCTGTATTGAATTTACTGGTTGATAGCAGCTGAGCCAAGCAGACTCCTCAGTCTCAGAGGACCCTTAACTCTGGTTGTTCTTCCCTGACCCAGAAACTTCACATGTGCACACACTGCAGGGAACCTGTTCTGCTTGACACCCTGGAAATCCTAGGCAGAGCCAGAAGGCAAGTGAGCACACAGCAGTGAGACAAAAATTCAGTCCTTCCACAGCCCTTCGGAGATTCAGATGCTGCATCCTAACTGAATTTTTTGGTAATTAAAATAAAACCCAACACCTCTCAACCATGTCAGCAGCAAAATTATACAAACTAAATGATTAAAAAAAAGCAAGGATAAGGGGAAAGAATATTCTAGCCATGAAATCTGTTTCAAGTCAGAGGATACAGTAGAAAAACAACAATTAGATTATTAGTCTATATGCTTTAAATTAAAAACATAGTCTTCAGAGAAAGTTTCAGACATCACAGTACTGAGCCAAAAAGTCAGAAATATGATACTGGCTGGACTACTACATCAGTCTCCAAAATTGAGCAGAACCTAAACCAAAAGCTTTTTTGTTAAGATATGCTTAAGACTTTGGGGACAAACATGACTTGTAGGGAAGAAATCTGCTAAATAGCTTAAACAAATGAACAAAAACACTCCCTTCAAACCACACAAACATCTAAAAAAGTAAGTTAAGGATTTTCTAGTAAGATGAAAAAAGCAAGCCAGCAAAAGTTGTATTAGTGAAAATGAAACAAGAAACAACAATACAAGAATAATCAGGGTTGCTAATGCAGTGAGAACAGAGTTTAAAGACAACCTTGCTATGTCTCCAAAATTTGACCAATATACTGACCACTATAAAAACACACAGTTTATGATGATCACTAAATAAAACGCAAAACAGATGATGGAAAGAGGGTGTGGAAATGACAAAGCTTGAAGTAGTAGCTGGAAAAAAAGGGGAAGGAATATGGAATAGGTTAGTACTGGCAAAAAGAACAAAGCTGTGTAAAGCACAAGTACAGGCTGGGCAGAGAATGGATAGAGAGGAGCCCTGAGGAGAAGGACTTGGGGGTACTGGTGGTTGAAAAGCTGGACATGAGCTGTCAGAGTGCACTGGTAGTCCAGAAACCAATCAGATCCTGGGCTGTATCCAGAGGAGTGTGGCCAGAAGGCTGAGGGAGGGGATTCTCCCGCTCTACTCTGCTCTTGTGAGACCCTACCTGCAGTTCTGCATTCAGCTCTGGAACCCACACTGGAAGGGTATCAACTGACTGGAGTGACTCCAGAGGATGCCAAGAAGACGATTAGAGAGCTGCAGCACTCCTCCTATGGGGACAGGCTGAGAGAATTGGGCTTGTTCAGCTTGGGGAAGAGAAGGCTCCGGGGGG
>NW_010243204.1:38515-48270 GCF_000690775.1 Eurypyga helias | reverse complement strand
TGGCAGGGGGGTTGGAACTAGATGGTCTTTAAGGTGCCTTCCAACCCAAATAATTCTATAATTCATTCTATGATTCTGTGAACATGACAACACTGGAAAATCAGAAGAACAGGATTAAAGAATAAACTGACAATTTAACAATCAGACCGATGAGGTTCTGGTACAACCCTTGTAAGATTGGTGGGAGCCAGGGAAAGAATTCCTTTTAAGAAATAACTTAAAAAGTTCAGAAGAGAAAGGCATTACATGCTTTACAAATCAGATAGATTGATCCAGTCCCAAACTCTGTATTCTTACACATTGTCCTATTGCTACAGAAATATTCTGGAAAAAAGAAAAGACAGTAAGATAACAAAGCCCCTGAGAAAGCAGTCACAACAGTGCATTTGTGCCAGAAAACGAAGAGACAGTTTGTACCAGAATCTGTTTCTAAGGACACAGTGCTGTACGGGAAGGGCTGGCAACCATTGACATAAGGGTTTTTTTATACAGAACGTAGCCTAATCTAGGACTCCTCTCAAGAGGATCAATAAAGGAAGACCAGCAATGCCTTGCCAGACTCATGCCTAACTTCTGCAGTTTCTATTGCCACTATAATCCACTCTATGGATTATTTCGGTTCCTGCAATTCACTGTATTGTTGTTTGACACAAACTTAAAAGCAGAGCAGCAACTCAAGCACATCAGTAATATAACTTTGTTCCAAGTTTACTAGTGGTAAAAACACAGAGATAATGTGAGGCAGATGAAAACCCCGGGTTGCTAACACTTACGGTGTTGAGTATTTGTGGTTGATGTCACATTTTGGCACTGAGATACTCCACTTGCAGATGAATATTTTAAGGCAAGAATAGTCTCACCCAATTATTACCTCTCACTTCCTGCATCTCAACAACTTAAGAGTGGTCCAAGTCCAAGCTGATGCCTTACAAAACGCTCCTACCCAGCGGCACAATTCTTCCAGAAAAATACAAGCTTTTTAGAAGAACACATGCTCTTGTCTGAGAAGCCTAGCACAGAGATGCTGCTGCCACTGACCTTAAACAAGGACATCTAATGAAGTCATGGACAGCATCAGCTGTCAACCTACATCACTTTATCCTTTTTGCTCCACACTCTACATCTGAAACAGTCCTCTATGTCTCCCCAGTTTCCTCCTTCCTTACTTACTTGAAGTAATAGTAAAACCCTATCTGGCCTCTGTGTCCACCTCCCACTGTCAAAGCACAGCAGAACTGTGATGGAACATACAACATCTCTCTTCAGGTAAAAAGAGGAGGCAGAAACAAGCTGTGGGTGCTGCCTGGAAAGGAGGGAACTAAGCTGTGTGCAACTAGAGCTATGAAGAGAAATCCAAGCCCTCAGCAACGCTGGAACTAAGAAAAGCTGCTTCCTGTTCCTTTAGTTGACCTACCTTCAGCTGAAGATTCCCCTTCTCGAGAAACAAAACTTCTGGATGAACACCTTTAAAACCTGTTCCTACAATCAGGACTGAACTAGAAAGACATGTACTCTCTTGAAACAATTACTTTCATGTCACCGTCACCAGCACTTAGCTAGACACTGAACCATCAGAGTTCTGTGAATGTCAGCAAGTCTTCCACTGTTCAGTTTCTTCGGCTGCACCACAGGACTGTATTTATTGCTATAACTCTTACTGCAATGAAACACTTACCTGTGGGAAGTCCTTTTCCCCTCAGCCTCTCCCGAATAGCCTGGCTCCTGTCTGGCTGCAATTTTCTATCACCATTGCAAGAAATTTGATCCACCTGCAAAACAGGGAGTAACGCCAAGTCAGACATTGAAAGACTTCACATTAGTATAAAACAAGTGTCCATTACATAAATACACAACATAAGTTAGTGCCAAACAGTTAAGTTAAGTTCAAGTTCAGAGTGGAAGTTCAAACTTTTTTCATAAAAAACAGGTTCATCAGTGGAACATCCCCTAGAATTATCCAATTTGAATCATCTGCACATTACTTCTACTACACATTTGGTCTACTTTTTTCCACTAAGTGTAAGTCCAGTTCAGAAGCGTGTAACTTAAATACATTCCACCCCTACAGCAAACCAAAGGGACAGGAACACTTGAAAACCGTGTTCCATGGTTGCAGCATGACTGGAACTTGTGATTGGCCTGATGAGTTTTCTGTGTAACACGAAGAACCGTCTTGTACCTGATAGTTTTATGCTGATACCTCACACAATTTATTACAAATGTAAAAATCTCCTAAATTTGTAAGAAGTCTCTTCTTCAACCCCTCAGGCACATTCCTTCCATGCCAGGCTTAACTACTCCCAATAACTTCCTTTTTTTAATGACTACTTCTCTAAAAAAAAAAAACCCCACAAACAAACAAAAAAACCAACAACTTACTTCACATGTACAATCATTTAGAGAAGAGCTTATCTGCTACAGCAAAGAATCTTTACTGAGATCTTTTGATACAGTGAGAATCAGCATAACTTGGACAGTTATTCTTAGCTGGAAGGTGGGAAGGAGAAATCAAGCAGCCCTCTATCCATCACAGTTACAATGCAACTCAATTACCATTAAACAGACTGGATCAGCCCTGTGCCCTGAAAGTGAAAACATTCCAACAAGACCTCTCAGCTGGGCATCACACACCACCAAATGACCAGTTAGAGCTAAGATCTCACAGAGCCTTTGAGAAGGCCAATCTAGACTGGAGGCATACTGATCTTGGAATAACAAGTTATACTGTAGTTCTGAAAAAGCCACTTTATACACTTTTCTTATTGACTTAAAAATTCCAGCACATATACAGAGCAGTAAACATTGAAAACAGCAGGGATGGCTAGCTAAGGTGCATGAAGACATAGCAGCACAATTGTCATCGTTGTTGTTCTGTCAACACTCGGTTCTAATCAGCTGTTTTGTTTTTGTCTTCTTGCAAATCCAATGTAGTGACACGTTATGAATTAGGTTAAAAAGCTTACAGGCAGAGGAAATCTGGAAGATTAGCAAAACTTCAGCCCTGGATAACCACCAGTAGTCCCACTCCTTCATTATCAACATGGTATAGGAGACAGGAACACACTTGCTGGATCCAGCAGTCCACTGGATTTCAGTGCATACATTTGGGACCAATCTCATCTTTGGTAGGCTGGTCTAGATTAGTCTGTCACACTAACCTCAGACTCCCTCTGAAAGCCTGCTTACAAGAACAAGATAAGGAAAAGCAGCAACTTTGCTAAACAGAAAGGGCCACTGGAGGCTAATGATTTTCTCTCCACAGTGGCTGTTGCTGTAGCTCGTGGCCTGATTTAAGAGCCATATCTTTATTTTAAAGAGTCCACTGATTAAGGCCTTGTAGGCCTTTATTTCATTGAATCATAGACTAGCTCTACTTGGCAATTACACAAGGCTTCAGACGTTACAGCAAAGAACACTGGACTGGCAGATATAACCTCACAGACTAGACAATGCTTTGTGGAGCTCAGGCTCAGCACTCTTTCTGGAGGCCTGTCATAATCAGCTGCTGTCAAATGTCAGATAAACACAGGGACCTCTCACCTTGTGCAAGCATTTCCAAACCAGATTTATGAAGAAACTACCTATTAGATCATAACATTTTTTTTTTTTTAAAAGTAAGCATTATCAAGTCAAATGTTCTTGCAATTACAATGCTGTCTCTCTAGACACCAATTTTTACATTGACATAATCCCAATGAGATGAAAAAAAAGTTTAACTGAGGACCATCATAGGATATTGTACCAGCAATAAGAAACCACTCATCATTTTTTATAATCATAAACAGAACACAAAAAAAACAAGTACTGGCCAGAGAACAGTCTAACAATATTGACAATTTATGACCTTCTTTTCTACTCAGAGACTTGAAATTATTTAACTATTCTGAAGTTATGGTGTAATGGCTTAGGTGAAGGGAGAGGTTGCCTGTCAGGAATAGTAACTTTACAAGATGAACTCATGTAGTTTCTTTCATTTCTGAAAACAGTTTAATGCATTTGTCATCATTAAACAATAACGTCCTCCGCAATTATCTTATCCAAGAGCTGAGCAGAAGTGCAAGAGAATTGCCACACCACCTAAGAAGTCCCTCTTCCTGTTGATACACAGCTCTCCAAAAGTCAAGCATAACTTTAAAAAAAAAAATTCACAGCGATCGTTTTTGAAGCTTTTCAAGTAGCAGTAAGTCTAAGGCTTGTTCCAGAGACTAATCTTTTTTATTCTCCCATTTTTCCTTACTTTTCTTTCTGTGAAGACAAGCAGTTCACAAAATAATCTTCCTCAGAAGCAGCAGTTGTAAATGCATACTCTAGGAGGAATCGTCACGTGCACAAAGACTAGTTTGTACAAGGGGACAAAAGCAATTCTCTCCTTTCAACATTTACCCCATCAAAATTGCAATACAGTAAAACAAGAGGAAGAATGACTGCAGAGCGACTCCAAATTAGCACCTTTGCTCTCTTCCTGCATATCTCTTACTCCTCAAATGCTGACACAGACTTACCCCAGACAGGCTTCCCAGCACCAGCCTGACCAACTGCTTCACGTATGAAAAAGAAGGGGCACAGTTGCTGTTCCGTATGTGGGCACTGCAAGCATCCAGAACAGTCCGCACTGATACGCGGGCATAAATGACGTCTTCACACATGCCGAGGAGTATGCTGTTAAGGTGATCGCCGAGTTTGATAGGCTAGTGACGAACAAAAACAGGAGGGATAGGAGAAGCAGTTTTAATGGTGACTTGTGGTACACAAAGGAGGCAAAAGAAAAAAGACATTCAACACAGTAAAATAACTATTCATGAGACTATTTGCCTACATTTGAGTGCCAATTTGAAAGTCACCATCTAGATGGTGAAAAAAACTGCGGTTGTATATGAGGGGACAGGCATTCCACATGTAAATTTGATTCCTACTCTACAACAATCTGCCTGATCTCTAAGGTCAAGACACCAATGCTTTCCTTTCTCAAGGGCTTAGTGACTAGTAAAAAGGTTCAGAAGAAATTTTCTTTGCTATTATTCATCATTCTGCCAGTCACAAGCAGAAAATTCAGACCTCATTACAATAATTTTGTAACCCTCTGTCTGCTATGCTTATTTTCTACAGTTCCTCATGTCACCAATATTCTGCAGCAGGTGTGTTAGCGTTTCCAAAGTCTAGAGGCAACATCAAACAGTACCAACAAAAACGTAAGGAACAGAACAGCAAAGCCCCTGGTTAAGGAAGCAGAGCTTCCTAGTCACAGGACAACACCCATATCGTTAAGAACAATCCAGATTTACTTCTCCTCTACCCATTCAGTTCATCCAGTGCTCCGTACATGGAATATCACTCCTCAGGGTATGCAATAGTCAGCGATAACACTTGTTCTTGGATGCCGCAGGCACTTGGGACTTGAGCTTTGTGATCTGCAACTCTCCCCAAGTGGGTGGGTACCCACAAACTGCAAGCGCTGTTGTGCGTTTTGCATCACAGAGCACTTCAAACCATTACAATCTTCCAGGCTCCCCGGTACAGTACTCAAACTGTACCATTAAAAAGTATTCTGAACCACCCTGCTTTAATTAGCATAGGCTTTCCCCATCCATCAGTTTAGTATTCACGTTCAACCACACTCTGATCAGCAAAGCAACTCATTAACCAACATATGCAGGCAAATATGGGAAAAAAATTTTGGAAGTTTATGCAAATAAACACCTAAAAGTAACATCACAGACAGTCTGTCCATTTGCCTCCACTAACTCCAAAGGGCAGAAGCACCACATGAGGACAACCTAAAGGTAAATTCTAGACTTTGGCTCCCCATTTCTTTCCAGGCATACCTCACCACACGGTCTTTAGAAAAATTTATCACGAGGTAGAGCACTCCTTCCCACTGCATTACTGTGAAACTGTTGCTACAATCCAATGCCAAAGGAAGAAACAAAGAACAAGTAGACTAAAATTCATGCCTACTTTCTGCTCAACACCTGCCTTAAGTCACACTCCCATTACTGCTGAACACTGTTCCTTTCATCTCCTACAAGGCAGGAGAGCAAAGAGAGAGGACAGCTGTCTAAGAAAATACTGGGACTTCTGGGACAGGTACAGTAGGCATTACAAATAAGTATCCCTAAAAGTCATAGCTTCAAGTGTTCTGACTTTTGCCTTCCAGCAGGTACTTCCAAATCAGTACAACTGAGAACCCCACTACCACTCTCTTAAAGGAAGTATTAGGAACTGAACACTTAATTTGCCACAGAGCCTTTCTCAAAGTTTGCTTCTTTACATATATCGCCAACTAGTAGGACTGGACCGAAATACAAACCAGAAATAACTTATCTACTCGAGCTGCACAACACTCTGCCAAATCCTGCAACTGCAAGGCCATCATTAAATGCTTTTTTGGATGCATTTCATCTTATTTTTACTCTTTCAGATAATCACTTTTGGAATTTTAACTGGGAGCATAGAAAGAGCACCCAGGAAGATGATGAATCCCATCATCTTAGTCAGTTTTGGAAAGTCAGTCTAGGAGTTCTGCTGGGTGTGTGAAATAACTGTATTGAGCAATAACACTCGGCTCTAAGCAGCCTGCAACTGCGTCTACATGGACTGACGAGCCAATACCAAGAGTCTACTCCCTGTTCCAAACAATTCATACCCTTTCTTGGCCATTGTGCAACACGAGTATCTGTATCTGCCAAGTCCAGACTGACAGAAGTTACAGCAGCATAGAGAGTAAGTTGCTTTATTGTGAGTAAAACAACAATGTTATTTAAATATTTGTTTTTATATAAGCCTAAACCAAAACAAATAATTTTCTCCTTTGTCAGCAGCTTAAACTGTTGTCTTTTAGCCGGTGACACTACAGGATAGACTAGCCCAGATGTATCTTCATGGAAACTAACAGAAACGTAGTGTCAGCAGCTTCTTTCTGCGAGACAACACCACCACCCTCTCACACTCCACAAGAAAAAAGCTCCAAGTACAGGAAAATATCCTACGCTTCAGTGTCTCTTTATGCCGCCTTGCCATGTTAACTCAAATGCAGATTCACTCAAACTATGAAGTCTAAAGTTACAATATTAAACGAAACCAAATCTAAACTTACCTGACTCTGAGGAACTTCATGGTCAGCTCCCCAAAACAGTGCCATGCCAAGGGAATAAATATGGACCTGTCGTAAGACACAATACATTTGTTGACTCATTGAGCAGGACTGGAAATGCAAAGCATAACTTGAAAGGAGAGCAACTAACTTATCATTTTGCCTGTATATATGCCTGGTATTTAAGCTCAGTTGTCTTTCAAATTGGTGGTCCTTTGCCACAAGGGTCAGAGAATCAAATCCTACAGCTACAAATCATACTGCATCTAACTAGTGCCTGTGTTCTCTCTTCAATTTTAAGGTTTTATTTCCCATTGAAGCCAGAAGCACATGTAATCCATTGGATCAGCCTGCTGTGGGGTACAGTCTGCATGGTTGTGCCCAAGGATCCTTAAAATTTTTGTCTGAAGGCAAGGCAGACCTTAACAGGACTCAAACAATGGGTTACTACTGTCAACAGATCTCTAAGATTGGGATCAAAGGAAAAAAGGAAAGAACATAAGAGTATCAAACATATAAAGCAGTCACCTTAATCTATCATTGATATTTTAAGCTACAAACGTGTTAATCATTACATGATTAATATCAACATTAATGTATCTTTAACATATTAAGCCCATCAAGACAGGGAATCAACCTTTAAGTACTGCAGAATTAAGAGCACAAACACATACCATCTCTGCAGATGACTGAAAACAAAAAAGGTAAGCACAATAAAACCAGCAGTTTTTCTGGACCATAAAAGCAACATGCACTAGTGATGGCTCTATCTACAAACGTACTAGTAATAGTTGTGCTAAACCAACAAGTTTATGAAATGATTGCACAGGCAATGAACAACAATTACAGGACCAGCAATAGATTAAAAGCAATTTGCTTAAGTCAGCTTATTCACTAACTGAAAGCAAAACATCTTTCTTAAATCTTGGGTACATACATTGACAAGATTTGTCCAGACTCAGGTACTTCATATACAGATTTTAAAAACTTAGGTGTAAGTTGAGTGTACAAAGGTGATGGATGGACTTAACAGAACCTACAAAATTATAAAAATAATTTTCCTTTTTCCATACTAAATACAGAGAGTTGTTAAAAATACAGATCTAGACCTAGCTTAGGGTCATAAAAGAAAAATCATCTCTGTACTGAGGAGTCTCTTAACCTACTCAAGGCAACAAAATATATTCTCGAAGACTCAGAAAAAGGATGACACAAATGTTCTTCTTTTTGGGCCATATTGCTTGAAAGATATTAAACCATTAATGCACTTAGCCAGGAATTAACACCAAGCCACAGGTTATGATGTGGGTTTAGATTTCTATTATAAAACAGAAAAAAGTTTCCTTTTCATGTATTCAGAAGAGCAATGCACAGCTTTGTGACAGGGTAAGGAAGTAATTACTAAATACACTTAGAAGCAACATGTTATTAAAATTCTTATCATAAATTCAATACGCTTTAAAATTGGAATTCAACATACTCAAAGCAGCACCCCAATCCTCAACTTGTGCCACTTAAACCTTGTGGGATGGTTTCTGCCTAGCCCAGCGTCTGAGCCAGCGCAGGACAGAAAGGTGTCTGCCAGTGTAAGGCAGCGATATACCAGATGCTGCTCACACGTGGTTACTCCCTGGTACGGCTCAGCCCAGCTGACTGACAAACCCTGAAGACTGAGGAATGGGGTCAAATTGGTGCGTATCTGGACCCAGGTGTGCACGAAGGATATTCAGATAAACAGGGAAACAGTGTTGTTCTTTGTGATAAAGCTGGAGCAGAACCATGGAAAATTTCTTTGCAATCCTGCTCAGAAGGGAAAACGAGGAGGCAAATTTTGTTGCAGGTGGCATGTTCGGAACAGACTGCAGCAGAGTTCCTTAAATAAGAGAGAACTCCAGCATGGAAACTAGGCAAAAAGCATCTATTGAAAAATTGTATTTTAAAACCCCAAGAAATTTGCTAGCTTCAAATGATCAGTAACTCATGTTTCTGCATAATATTACCTAATACGCACTCATATTTAAAATACTCTTCTCTCTCCAGATGAGGAAATCTTTGGTTTAGAAGCATAACATGCATCTCTTAACAATGAAAACATTTATTCAAAATTTCTAGTTAATTTTTGTATTATGATACTGCTAATATCTTCCACAATACATAAACCAACATCAAATTCATTTCCCAAATTGATCTTTCATTACAGTTCTGAACAATTTGCTTACTCTCTTTCCAATAAGCTTGCTGTTACCTCAGACTTATTTTGTATTCAAAACTGACCGGGTGTCTTGGAATCAAGACGGTGTTCATTGGCTATCATATATTCTAATAACTATCCTTGAATACACTGTTACTTTGCGTTAAGTGAAGTCATAACTCAGACGAATGCAATCCTGTCGCTACCTGTTACTAGGCCTTAAGAATCAAGATGGTCTTCTGCTTTCAGCACCTTTCAGACATGGTCCAATTTCAGTAGAACAATCAAAAAGAACTGGTTGGAAACCAAAGATTTCCAGTAAATGAATTCAGTGAACTACAGCAGGTTGTGACAGAACAAAAAAAAAAGTTTAAATGTGTTAAAAGTTACCGCAGTCAGCATGTGCAGTGCAAGATCTAAGAAGCATGAGGTCGACATAAAGACAAATAACCAGTGTACCATCCAACACACAGT
>NW_010243204.1:35504-38484 GCF_000690775.1 Eurypyga helias | reverse complement strand
GGAAAGAGTCCAAACAGAAGCATGCACATATAAGCTATTTATTGGCCCTAATAAACCCAACTAATAAAGCCATACTAGGACAAGGCTGCACTATCCCAGGCTATCAGGAGAGTTAACTGCATGCCATCCGTGTGTGCAAAACACATGCAGAGATCAAGAAGAGTTCAAACACAAAGCAGGTTAATTCATCTCAAGCTCAAAGCCGGAAGCTTCAACCTAATGCAAAAGCTCAGTATGATAAGCTAAAGGGGTTTATTTCATTTATAGGCAACTGTATGAGTAATTTGCTTAAACAAAGCCAAAGCTTGTCTATTTGCACATCCAATTGTTTCCCAATGAAAACAGCAACTCAGTTGCCGCATACTAGAGTCTCAATTTTGTCATCACCTTCCAGCAAGCAAGGTTATACTGGTATCATGAAACAAATACACGCAGCCATAATTGGAGAGGATTAATCAGCACTGCATATGTGCAGAATGCCAGTATTCGGCCATCGCCTATTGATATGCTCTGTGCTGGAGCTTACAGGCCACACTGGTCCCTCTGAGAATTTCCTTCCTAAAAATTTAGATCAAGAAACAGCATATCATGACTTAATAGTAACACTTCTCTATTTATTTCAAGAAGGAAAAAAAGTAACATACTGAATGAATACTGTCAGAGAATAAGGAATGTAATCAGCTCTGATGAAGGTCACAAACATGTCATTTCAAAGCTTTCTTCTGATGCTTTTAAAGGCCTGTTTTGTATATTAGCTACAGAGTTGGCACTGAAGTAACATTACTGTCTTCAACAGTGCTGCCTCTCTTAATGAAGACAAAATTCCAACAGTATGACTACAGAGCTTGGCAGCTGCATCCTACATAACCGATCCCAAACTTGCATTAATGTCAGTGTTATCTTTGCTCCTCTATTTCAACTTTCAGCCTAGGTTGCTAACCATTTATAGTTTTGTCATAGATAAAAATATATGCATATTTAATTATAACATTAATTTTAACTATACTGCAGGACAAGAGGATGTCTAAAGGGCTTAGAGTAACTGAGGAAACATTTTTTTTTAGTAGGTATTTGGTGATATTGTCCCAAAGAAAAATGACTATATACAAAGTTTAGAAGAAAAAGGCTGCAACACAAAATATTCAACACAGAAAAACATGGTTTAATAGTCCTTGTGTACACAACAGCAATCGATGCCAACTCCAGTTTCCTCTGGAGTATAAGCACACTGCTGTTCTTCCTGGAGGAAGACTGCGAAACATCCTAATTGTTCACAGATCACAACACTGGCTGTGGCTAGCTTCCTTCTCTAAGGATTTGCAATCCAGGGAAGCCGAGGAGATGGAAATACAGATCAGCTTCCTTCTTACTCACACAGGAGTGTTTCTCTGGGGAAAGCGTTACCATTTGCAACAAATTATTGTCAAGAAAAGATTCGAGAAGCTACCCATTTTGACTGTGCATAGAATCATAGAATGGTTAGGGTTGGAAGGGACCTTAAAGATCATCTAGTTCCAACCCCCCTGCCATGGGCAGGGACACCTTGCACTAGACCAGGTTGCTCAAAGCCACATCCAGCCTGGCCTTGAACACTTCCAGGGATGGGGCATCCACAACATCTCTGGGCAACCTGTTCCAGTGCCACACCACCCTCTCTGTGAAGGATTTCTTCCTGACATCTAATCTAACCCTCCCTGATTTCAATTTATACCAATTTCCCCTTGTCCTATCACTACAGGCTCTTGTAAAAAGTCCTCTCGCAGTACCCTTGTAGGCCCCCTTCAGATACTGGAAAGCTGCAATGAGGTCTCCTCGGAGCCTCCTCTTCTCCAGGCTGAACAACATTGTGCATATCAATGACCTGGAGGAGATCACACATACAAACCCTACCTGCCTGACCATTTACCCCTGGGGAAGAGTTAAAAAGAGGGAAAAGAACAATTTTGCACACAACGGAAGAATACTGATGTTAATTAAAACATACTTTTTTTTTCCTGTGATGAATGTAGGAATATCCCATTTTTTTGAAGCCCTGGGCTGCGTAAGTAATTCCTTTGCTTACCCCTCAGATGCATTTTGCCAAAAGAATTTGAAAAAATTAGTATTATTGATGCCACCAAAATATTTTAGATAAAAGGCGGCAAATTTTTGCTTGCTACTAGTTTGATGGTCAGTCATTCTGTGCTGCCATTGCCCCAGTATGGCTGTTGGCAGCACACACACACTTCTTAAGTGCGTAAAACCACAATTACTATTCCACTGTTACAAAGTAGGAGGGATCCCTCTCCGTCTTACAATAGAAATCAAAGATTACACATACAAATCAAGAAACAGAGTTTAAAGCTAATTTGTGAAACGATCAACAGCAAAAGACAACAGCTGTCTGCCAAGGAAGAGGTACTGTACCTTTTCAACATCCGAGAGAGATGATAGAGAATGGTTCTGCAGAACCTCCGGTGCTGTGAACGCTCGCAGGTCTTGTTGAGTGACATTTTCATCAGTAAATGATACGCTGCCAGATGGAAGCAACAGGAGAGACCATGGAGAAATGATGAATCCCAGAGCAGTAGGATCAGC
The DNA here is from genome assembly GCF_000690775.1 of Eurypyga helias. Lineage (NCBI taxonomy): Eukaryota > Metazoa > Chordata > Aves > Eurypygiformes > Eurypygidae > Eurypyga > Eurypyga helias. The sequence goes on along the minus strand of NW_010243204.1, from coordinate 35,907 downwards.
TGTATTTGAATGGGAAAAAAAAAATCTGAAATTAAAGCAGTGTTGTTTGATGCTATTTGCTCAAAGACACATTTAGGATCAGCCTACATACTATTAATGGAATAGATTCACACGTCCTTTTCCACCTATGGTGCTTCATAACCACAGCCACCACCACAGTTTTTAATCACACAAACGAGTAACACCTATCTTCTTTGACTATTCTTTCTTGGCTATTATTCATACCAGCAAGCTCAGGAAGAGCCTGCTAAAATACTCACAAGCTCTCCTGTCTTCAGGTGGTTTCATTCACGTTACTGTCAACATAAGATGATCACATTATTTAGCATACATGCCATTAATGCTAATTACTATAATAAGAATGGAAGTTTTGATATTTATATGGTGTCTCAGTGTTAGAATA
>NW_010243204.1:7954-35473 GCF_000690775.1 Eurypyga helias | reverse complement strand
GGAATGCCCAGTTCCCTAATAACATCAATGGCAACCAAGGTGCTGAAAGAGTTAAAGAGGTTAAATTTACAGATGTATGCATATTTCTAATAACTGCCATACTAATACAGCACTGCTGCAGCAGCAATGATCTGAAAAGAGAAGACAAAGTTATTAGAGAGTATTAATACTCCTTATTAGAGTAGCAGATAGAATTGGACAATATGGAAAAGTTTTGGGGCACAGAAGTCTTTTTTAGTCTAAAGAAAAAAAATGTCAATAGTGAAAAAGGAAGAATAATTCTAGGCAGCAGTGGAAGCAGGCAAGGTGTAAGCCTGAAGCCTTAGTACGATCGCCCATTCAAACCCTGCAAATAATACTTGAAAATAGCAAAACAAGCACTGAAATCGGAGAAGCAAAAGTGACAAAGAAAACTTCCTAAACCATGAATATGCAATTTACCAGCTCAGTTTTTGATGTCAGATAATACTGCTGTCAAAATTCTGGCCACAGGCCCGCTAAAAAAAAAAAAAAAAGCGCCCAGGGAGGAAGGGTGGAAGAAACAAGCCTCACCCATAGGGGAAGGTGTTAAACCCCAAAATCTACCTTGAACATAGAAGTTAACTAAGGCAGGAAAAAAAAAAAAGACAATTTCCTTGAGTCAAAATATTTTTTTTCTACACTTCAAACAGTATATCAGCTGAGTTTCACTGCAGGAGGCATAAGCTTTTATTTAAGTAAAAAAAGAAGTTAACTTATTTTTCCTTAAGCAAAGAGGCAGTTGCTCTGTTACATGATGTATCCAAGATCTGAGGAAACACACATTTGAAGGATAAGCCTTTCTTTTCTCTCTACATAGTAAGTAACAACAGCAGAATAATAATTTCCTCCTTCAGCTCCACCACTAACATTTTCTACTCTCCTGTCAGCTCCGGATGTTCCTACAGTGCTGGTTCCTAGCCTGGTCAATTATCTGGTAATCTAGAATATTTCCAATCTCCTAGGAAATGTATTAAATTACTGGTTTCAGGTATCAGATGTAAGACCAAGTAAGTCCTTCCATTTCTTCAACTCCCCTTCCTCCAAAAGAAACTAAGAAATTGCTTTCAGGCTTTCTACATTGTGTGATACCAAAGCAAAACTATATGATTAACTTGAAAGTACAATTATCCAGAAAAACGTTTTCAACTTTCAAATCCTGACACAGCAAACTTCCCCTCCTACTGATCTGTGCAAGAGATGCCATTCAGCAGAGAACCCCATAATTAATTTTTCAGTCTAACATACACCTTTCTCTGAACATACCTCAAATTGCTATGTAGAATTTTGCCTTAAAAAGGAAAGAGACACCATTGAGGACAACAAGCATTCTAAAATTCAAAGATCCTACAGAGTCTACTTCAACTAGTTATTTCAAGTTGTTTAATCACCTGAGAGCCAAAGGATTTTGCTACAGTTCTTCTAATGGATTTTAAAATGCTAGTGTGTTTTGCTCAAAGTCAGCAGGACAAGATTAGGATTCACACTGCAGAACTGGGTTTCCACCTGGTCTGTTTTTTAGGACATACAAGAGAGGCTCAGTCGTCTTGCCTCAAGGGAGTGTATGTCATTGCTCTGGCTTTCTTCTCTGGATCCAAAAGAAATAGGTAATTGATGGCTGATATCTCTGATCACGTAGGCTAAACAAATTTAAGCTCTCACACATACTGGCTGAGCTCCCCATGGAAACCAGAGGTCTCTGCCACATTAAAAAAAAAAAAAAAAAGTAGTCCAACACCTCACCCCCACACCCAAAAGAAACACCCAAACACAAAACCATACATGATGATATCTCTCAGAGGCAGAAGACAGGCAGGATCTCAAGGAGTTTGCCTATCCTATTTCAGTAGGTAAAATTGCAGAGGACAAGGCAATATGTTACTTGAACCACCAACGCCAATATAATCTAAACTAAATAAAACATATGGCTCAACTAACAAGCTGTACAAGAATCTTTCTGTTTCTAGACCTCTTCCAGTGTGACTTCAAATACTTCCAAATATGGAATTTATCAAGGTGTTATAAAAAAATAAAATCCAGCCAACAAACAGAAAACTTCCTGAGCTGTAAATTTGGTCACAAGAAGATATTCTAGATTTTGTGCAGACGTTATTTGCCAATTCTTACATTGCAGTACACATTTTCTCTTCTCCACAGCAATCAAACTGATCCCTAGCTACAACATGATTTATGTCTGGAATCACTCTCTTTAATGGCAATGACAAGTATCTGCTCGATACAGTTGTAAAAATAATCTTGTCCAAGATCATGGTTTCAGCACAGTGTACAGCAAGACACCTGGCATAAAGCAGACAACATTACCTCTACAGACACCCTCTCTTGCACGACCAACTTCAAAACTGGAGTTTAGAAGTATCTCATATTGTGGGGGAAAAAAATTAAGTCAAATATATAAATTTAAACTCCCCCAGCAAGAAGTTTGACACTTACAGAAAAAGTAGTGAAACAAGACTTCAATCAACTGCATTAAATAAAATTGTAATTAAGAATGAAAATAACATTATCGGTCCCTCCAAGCGCCAAAAGATGGCATTTTGCACTATACCTGCAATGACAGCCCCTCTGAAACAAAAGAGAACTGCTGTTTGTTGTTGTGGCAGTAAGTTCAGATGCTAAACAAAATAAATGTAAAGATGGAAAAATCCTTCCTATTATACGTACATAAGAAAATATTATATAGGAAAACATTTTTAGAAGGATGCCCTTAGTTGGCCATCAACTTCCAAAAATAATCCTGCTGGTACCAGTGGGATTTTTTACTAGTTCTGTGTGTATACAACACTGATATAAAAAAATAAACATTTAAAAATATTATAAGATTTCTGCCTAAGAGCCCCAAGTCAGGAACTTTAAATAATGTGGAGGTTTTATCCTTAACTTAGTATTTTGTATGACAAAGACTTTCAATACATATGAACTCTTCATATTCTGAAACGTGCTACAGGAAAAAAAAAAAAGAGACAGAAACACAGTTTAGTTTCCAAAAAAATAAAACCTCTTATGTTTAGCCTGAAGTCTTCCCAATATTAATTTAAACCAACTTTGGAGCATGCATTTGTCCCCTGCAGATATAGAGACTGAATTTATTGATCCCCATAAAATACTCCTGTCCGCAGTCTATCATCTCCATGATCTGAAGCAATGTATAATGAACATGGTTAATTTTATGTTTAGAAAAAGGGCTGATTTTGTTTTGCTGACATTTTCTTAGCTTCCTGGTTTAGTAGCTTTTAACTAATATAGCAGATCATACTACTTACATCACAGTTTTGGGAATCTAATCTACCGTTACAAAGGATGAGAACAAAATAACTCATTCTCCATTTCCTCCCTTAAGGCATGCATCTCAAACCAAAAGAACAGTCTCCAAGCTCCTACTATGCAGATTTAACCAACGACAAATATTTTTAAGTAATTCTACTCTCACCCTCGGGTGGAGAGAAAAAAAAAAAAAAAAGAGTAATGAAGATGCAACGCATCAAATAACTAGGGACCATAGGAACACAACAGAAATTAGTTCCTGGTCCTAATACTCACGTTGTCTTCTGTTTAGGCTGTCAGAAGAATTTATAAGAGCAGTAAGGGAAACATGCTCCCCAAAAACAGAGAAGAAAATGACAAAACAAAACGAGAGATACAAACTCCTCTTTCTAAAAGCACTGGAATTCAGGATATGGCTCCTGGTCAACTTTTTATCCAGCAGCCTTTCAGCTGCACTGGAGCTGCCAGCCTTCTGAGTTAACTCCAGAACTATGCAACCGGGTAACAAAACACTTGTGAGAGCACAGTTTATCGACCAGTGCCAAGCCAGAGATAAATAGCGTGGTCTTACTTAAAGTGAGAGAGTGAACTGGTTTTAAATGCAATAAAAACTGGAATAATCTTCAGCTACATGGCATCTGCCAAACAAATGGAAGACTTAAAACATGGTTTAACAGGATACAAGTAGCCAAAGATGAAAAAAAAAAAACCAAAACAAAAACATCCCAGCATGTTATAAGAGACAGCAGGTTCAGGTAGCAATTTAAAATGAATCCAATTTTGCAATACTGACAGCAGGCAATTTCAAATTCCCAAACCAGACACACAATTCAAACTCCTTCAGTTTTGGTTTTTTTCCTACTTCTCTCCGCAGCCATTAGCAAATCCGGTCAGTTCAGCTCTTTCAGGACACAAAAGAAATACCTTAGAAAGCACAGAACCACCCCAAAAATTACTACACAAGGTTTTCAACACTAGTCTCATCTTCCTCTTTGCTTTGCTCTATGGCCCTCACTGAGACAAACAAGGTTTCTCTTAACACAAAGGAACCTGAAGATTGTTACGCTCAGGCCAGGATTATGCCAGCACTCAGGCTGCTAAGGCCTTTGAGCTGGTGCAGCACGTCCCCGCACGCCTGGTGTGAGGAGGAAGTGGCATTGCAGCACTTCTGCTCCCTCTACCTGGGGCACAAATGGATGGACCGCGCAGAGAGTGTTGATGCGATACTGAACTACTCAGAAACCGCAGCACGCAGCAAGAGGCTAACTGAAATGTAGTCTTTTCTGAGAATAGTGCAGCAAGAAAACAGGGTGAACAATTAGCCTCTGAAATCACCCACGTTGTTCCTGAGATGTTCTCAGGTCAGCACACCACCACATTACACTTTATAACTTTGACCACATCCAGCAGAGTGTTACGGAAAGAGCAGAAGTAGTAACCCAGCCTCACTTGAGGGGCAGGGGGAGGAAAAAGATCAGCCTTCTCTCTTTCCTTCTCAGCAACCAAAAGACCAAATACTACCAGAGGTGAAACAAACAAAACAAAAAAACCCCACCATTCCTCAAGAGTTACAGGCAAAGGGAAAAAAACAGTCATTTAACACCTGCCAGCAAGAAGTGACTGGAAAATGAGGGTTCCCGTATACGGGGAAACAAAAATTGTTTCCCATATACAAATTTGCAAGACAGTCAATTTGTACTCTTTGTTGGCTCAACCTGCCTTTCTATTATCAGACTAATTTTTTCCCCTTCTCTTCCCCCTCCTTTTTAAACAAGTCTTGAAACATAAAGTCTAACTCTTTTCAGAATCCTAAATACACGCTTCAGCATAGGAGTGGCTTTCTTTCCCACTTTCAGGCTTTGATAAATCTTTTCCAGTTAAACCTACCAAATTAGAGGGGTGCCTGGTTTATAACCCTCAGCAGCAGAGAGCACAGCATGCTCCTTACACTTACATGCTCACATTTGAGATACTTCGCTTCAAAGACCTGTTCCTTTGACCTCGGAGTACCAAGTGCAAGATACAGCATGTCTGAAACAGCTGATACACCCTTTCAACAACAAAATAGTTATTGCAGATAATTAAACAGATGTAAGAGAAGGGCAGGTCTGGTATCGGCCTTTTCAAATCTCCAGATTAATCTCAACATCACTAGTACAACTGATGTCAGATCTGCAACTGAGCACTAGGTTGTCTTTCTCCTCCATTTAACAGCTTGTAATATGCTGACAAGACAGCTACCAGAGTCCACCTTCTGCATCAGTGACTAGCAACTGGGCATTTCATTCTAAACTTCCATTGCTTTAAACACTGATTTCAGTCGTTGTAAGAGTTCAACACCTGTTAGAACAGTAAATACAGATAGGCATAAAAATCGGCACATTTCTGTATCAGTCACTGAATTAGTCATGGTATGATATGTGACTAGCCACTCAAGGCATGAATTTTCATTCTGTGCTGCTTTTATTCAGTGCTTTGATGGATAAGCTAGATTCACTGAAAGACTTGCAGAACTTGTATAAATCAAGAAATCACCAAATCTCTAACAGAGGCTTGTTTTGGGCATTTTCCTCTAATTTCCTGAAACTAGTTTAAGTAAAAAATTAATGGAAGGACACGTTCTCAGTTGATGGAGTAATAGCAAGGATTCTCAACTTCAAACAAGCTACCAAAACTCTACCAGGATTACATAAATAAATGGTTACTTGGGCTGGTAATTCCTTTAAGTGTGTGTGGTTGCTGGCTTGGTGCAGGGAGGTTGCCAACAGCTAGCAATTTCAGAATTTATGTTTTCCATGACATTTTGTCCCCCTCATTTCAAAACAGTTGGACCACAGACCACTGAACACTATTTTTTTAAAGAAACTTAATATAGAAAGTGCTCAAAGCTTAGGATTTTGTTACAGAACAAAACGTCCAAGGACTCCACAGCTACACAAGGTCAAAGAAACAAGCGTCTCTGAGACAGGTCAGAGCTGAGCATGCTGTAACCTTGCCTCATTGCCCCCTGACCACGAGCAATTGGTCAGTTCTGAAAAGCTTTGGAAATTCACCCTCTGCCTTAGAAAAACTCTCCCATGCTGTATGCTAAGTCTGAAGTTTGACCAAGGAAAACAGGATAAGACCTTCAGAAATAAAGAACAAAATGGAGTTAAACAAGCCTACAGGAACCTCTGCATTCTCTGTTCCTGCACCTCTGCAACACATCTTTACAAGCCAGCACAGAAGATATTCAAGATGACCAAAAAAAGGTTTCTAGATTGTTCCCTTAGCAAAGCGCCAAATCTTCATTAAAGACTGTCTGGTTATCTTAATCTTGCTAGAAGGAATTAGATTGCCTTTGTCAACCTTAGCTACACAGTAAAACTCTTTCATTTGGGTGGCTCTTGAAGTGTATTTTACCACAGGGCTACATCCCAGGTTAATTAATAGCATGCTACTGAAAATAGTTTCCTGAACTAGCAGAAAAACAACTCAATAAAACAGCTTCATCTCTAAGAAGAGACAGATTCTTCTGGCACTGATTTTATCCGAGTTTGTGTTTTGGTCTTCACTGACAGGAAGTAGGACCAGGAGCTGCTGCCACCTTAGACAGTCTTGGCTGGTAAGCATTCCCCTACCTTAAAAGCACACACCACAAGTCCTGGGGCAGATTTTCTTTTTGTGCACTCATCTTCCAGTACTCGGCCCTCTGAAGGAGGGCTAATTGTATTCTCATTCCCAATGCTTCCATGCAGCCTTCACAGTAATTACAGTAACACTTTTCTGCACTACTCTCGGGGCAAGAAAGAGTGAGTTCTTATTTTCAGTGGAGACTTCCTTCTTGAAAAGAATTTAGACCTAGGATAGTATCTTAAGTGGTTTCACTACTATGTATTCATGCTACTGTGAACTTTCAGGTGGACTTCAAGATGGAGCTCCGTGTGTTGATTCCTGTAAAGTGTACCTCTAATTATTCAAGATCTCTCTTTAGTCAAGATCTCACTTGGTTTCAACCACCTGCCCCCTAAAAAAAAAAAAACAAACAAAAAAAAAAAACCACAACATTCACCTGATTCCTTCTGAGACAAAACAAAGAAAGGAATAAGATGTCAGCTTTCCCTTTCTTGCAATACAAGGAGCAGAGGGACAGGACAGTCCATGAAATTGTACCCATAAACTCAGCATTCCTAATACAGAACACTTCTTACCATGCATGGGCTGCCAGCTTGCTGGTAAAAAGGAAAATCTGTACAGGATATCAAAACTACCCATAATTTGCCTACCAAAAAATACTTCAGAGAAGTATTATAAATATGAAATTTTATCAACTAAGTTAAGGTCTATCAGAAATCAATAGGCATGTGGTAGTTTCTGCTGACGTCAGCCTTTGGAGTCTTTGTGAAGTATCCAACAGATACTTCACTTTCGTGTCTGACTTGATAGATTGTCTAAACCAAATCGTAACCAAAAAAAAAAACCCCCAAAACCCCCCAAAAACAACAACAACACAACCCAAAAGGCAAACAAAACCACCCAAACCCCCACAACAACTTAATTACTGAATCTTGATGAAACTGTAAGACAAATGCATGCAAACAACAGATTTTGCCCTCAATAACGAATATGTGCCCCTTGCACAGCAATGTGGCAAAACAATGGCTATTTTCAAAGCGTGAGCTTTTGATGTTCCTGAGTAAAACTGTGTAAGCTTAGACATACAGAGATGATCTCCACAAATTTGCTGAAATACTAAGATGGATCATGGGAAAACACACTCTGAGGCCAGATTAAAGATGTCACCCAAGTTCAATATTTGATTTAAGCTTTTATATATATAAAAGCAAAAAAGCAGGGGAAGGTACTTAAGGATTTGTAGATTTTAAAGAAAGGAAAACATAAGGAAGAAGAAGGGTTCCATACTTCAATCTAGTGCTAAAACAGTACTGCAGTATCATCTACATAAAATATAGTAAATATTTAATCTTTATTTATATACATATACATTGCAGTGCTTTATATATAATATATATAAATTATACGTAGCATATACGAAATATATATATATATATCAATATTGCAGGTGGTCAACTTAGAGCCTACTAAGTTGGAGAGTGAAGGAGAAGAGACTCTTCTATTCTTTTAAAGCCCAAGCAGCCACCACATTCCACTCAGTAGCTATCTGTGTCTCGCTAACTGCATTCTAAGGAATACCACCTAGCCCTCCAATCAAACTTTCTGTGGCTCACTTTTGCCTCACTGGAGGCTAAATCTCTTCAGAACAGACTAGTCATGACTTCACTGTACTGTGCCCATTCCTACATCCCCTTCAGAGCCTAAGTGCTCCAGTGGTCTCACACATTTCTATCTCATTTCAATGAGTCTAAAATAATGCAAAGACTGTGTGGTAACTTCCTACGAAACTGAGGTTGTCACCACATGAAACTGAATGTGCCACAGGTCCTGACAGAACGTTAAGCAATGGTTGAAAGCATCCTTTGTGCTGGGCTGCAGCTAGGCACTTTACCCAAATATAACGTAAAAGAAGCTATTATTTGGGTTTAGAACCTATGAAGAGCAAGGGAGTTTACTTACATGACATGTTAACATAACTGTTTCCAGTTCTGCATATACCAGTCTTCAAAAACGCTTACCTTTTCTGAATAGTTCTTGAAGGCTCTCTGCACTTTGATTCAAAATAGCCCATATTTCCTCTTCCTGCAATGGCCCCCCCCGAACCTCCAGAGCCTCTGCCAGTGATACATGCATGTTACCTGTGAAATAAGATAGACTGATTTAAGAATACACAGACTTATTTTCTCCTTGTACGCAGTATTCGAAGAGTAGTAAGCCATGTTCAATTCTCAGTCACAAAAATTCCCTAAATTAATAGAACCCATCAAATATGAATACCACAAAACATTCACCATGACAATAAAGAACACTGAGCACCTGTTATTACAAAGAAGAAACACTTGGGTCGAGACAACAATGAGCCACATTAATACTGTAGGCTACTAAATCAATAAACTCAACCAGCTGGCATTAGTCTGTATGCTATGGGCTCTGTTTAAAAGAGTGACAGAATGATTAGTAGTTACAGGTTTATTAACGGTAAATCGGCTATTAACATTATTTTGACAGGTTTAAGTCAGTCAAGCTGCGGTTAGAAAAGGAAGCTCTTCTTCCAATGTATTTTCACAGGGCTGCTTGTATTGTCTCATGACCAAATAATAAGCAGCACTGCCTGCAAACATGCAAGCAAGCTAGCTGTGGAACTGATAGTTATAGCCTTTGTTCAGCTTCTTCATACATTTAAGAAAACAAAGTAAAACCATTAGGAGCACTCCACGTGTTACATCCCCAGAAACAAATAAAGACTTCCTTCCCCAGCCTTAATATTTTTTCAGAGTTAAACCATTATCACTTATACCACAATACGATATTCAGTTGTTTAAACCAATTTGAAATCTGAAGAACGCATCATTAACTATTCAAAGTCAAAGTTTCATAATTTGTGTAAGCTCTGGAGCAAATAAACCATGTGTCTGCTTAATTGCGTCAGCTTTCTGTGGACACTAACTATTCTCAGATTGAGCACTCATGCCAATTTATATTTCCAGCTGAGACACAGCTGCAGTCTCTCTCTCTCTGCTTCTCTGCAAAGCCCCAAGAACAAAATCTTGAGGCAGTGAGCTACAGTAAAAGCCTAAGGTATATCATCAATCATCAGTGACGCGTTTCTTGGGTCTCAAAGGCTCCAAAGCTGCTGCTGGAAATAGAAAAGACAGTTCCACAAGCAATGCATGTTTATCCCCAGGATCAGTAACTGGTATCAACAGCTTGAGATGGCCTAATGGTACTGCTGGAGGTTCCTGCCCCCCTCTTCCATCAGCTAGCCAGAGCCTCCCTGTCAGCATACCATCCTGGCTCAGATGCACACTCATGGATACTAATCTAACAATTTACAAGGAGGACAGGCTGATTTAGGCCTTATATTTAGTTTTCCAACTGTCTAGGCAGTTTCGTACCTTCCATGATTTTTTTACTTCCAGATAACCAGGCTCATACCCATATAATGGCAGTATAAAAGGCTAAATAGCCTGCAGTTTCTAGCCGAAAACATAGGCTTTGAAGGTACTTGAAGTATTACCCAGAGCCTTTTCAGCTAGAATCCTGTACTACGCTGGTGAAAAATTACATTATTGGCTGAATTGTAATCACAGATAGCCCATTTTTGCTTACTTCACAGCTTGCCAGATTTTAGTATTTGATTATTCTCCATATTTACTAAGCCAGATATATTTTCAACAATTAATATTCAGACATCATCATGAAAAAATAATGTAAGGGAAAACATCTCCAGACCACATGTAAAAGAAAGATGAAACCCAAATCCCCAAAACAAAAAATAAATACACCATTCAAAATGGAAAGCTAGAGACCAACACTTGCAATAAACGGATGGAAAGCCAGGGATAAATGTTTCATTTCAGCATGAGATTCACCTACACTGGGCATAGTATGCCTGGTCTATCATCTATTCCAGGGAAATTTGTGATTTCATGGCACTATCTCAAATTTCAGTATGCACATGTAAAATCAAAGTGGATTATTCAGATTAAAAGGTCTCATCTTCTCCTAAGGACTAAAAAAATATATGATCTGCAAACAAAAACTTTTGGTGCTAAATATTCTAAAGGACATACGCTGAGCATAAAAGCAGCAAAAATCCTCCCCCACCCAATCCTTCTTTGCCACTCATCTTTTCCCCCTATCCTGTAAAATCTTGATTCCTTTCAGCTATGATTAGTGTGGACTGTTCTGCAGCAGATCTAAGCCAACTCCCTATTTAACATCTTTACAGAGAGCATAAGTTTGTCTGCTCAAACTCCCAAACATGTTACATCAACAGTAAAAGAATCCTACAGAAAACAATTTCTTGATGACAGTAAGAAGTGTACGAGTATCCACCCAGCCATGCAGGCCTCAGCTGTAGCAGTGCAAGCAACAGAATCTGCTTGTGCGTTGCAGATGGCAGTAGCTTGGCAAGTAAAACCAAACCTAAAACATTTCAAACCGGTTTCAAAAGCCCAAGCAGAATACAACAAAACGTCAATCCTTACAAACACAGCCACGTGCTAAATGGCAGGAGCCAGGATGTGAGTGGGACTCTCAGTGATGCTGGTTCAGTAACTTATGGGTAACTTTTCTTCCTCAAAACTACCCTGAAGCTGCATCCCATGCCTGTCACAAGAAAGAGCAGGCCAACACACTGGTTATGAGTTCTCCATCTGCACAAGCCACCTGTTAGCAGCCAGGCACAATTAATTTTACATGATGAAGCAGACAGTGAGAGTCCCTGGCTCACAGCATGCTTCCTCCCAATCACTTTGCTGGCGATGGATGTTTCTCATAAGGAGAAAGGAGAGATTTGTAGGAATGATAATGTTTGCAAAGCCCAATTCTTCCCAATTTGCTGTCTCACTAGATTCTGGGAGCATTCGACAGTGTCTGCTCCTTTGTGAACACAGAAGCTAAAGTGCTCAATACATACATCAACTTTTGTTTTGTGTAATGCCCGAACATTTTGATAAATTGCAACATAATGACAGTACCAAGTAACTGATATGTGAGAGAAAAAACCCACAAAGTTTTTGTAGAATATCATATCAAAAATATACAGAATGTTTATCTTCACATCTTAGCCCTCTAATTGCAGTTACATCCATGGCTACATAGTTGTGTAACATTCCTTTGCCAATTGAAATTAATCGCTATTTAAAATATATACTTAAACTCCCATGGCTAAGAACTCAGAGAAAGGAAGTGGGTGACAGCAACAGGGGACAACAGACTAAGAACAGCAACCTCTTAAAATGCAGGAAAGAGAAGACAGAGTAAAGATGAGCTAGCTCTCTGTTGAGGATAAACTTTCAGCTGATTTAAACTGAGCAAAGAGAGGCTAATCCAAGCAGAGAGGGTGAGTGGACCTCAGAAAAGGTGAATAGGCCTGAAAAAACAGAATACAAAACTGCAACTAAAATGAAGACTTTTCTCTTGTACTAACGGTACAAACGAGTCTGCTTCAAATTTCAAAAGATGCTCCTGGCAGTCCCTGTATTTTTCATGGTATCAAGTTGACGGGCAAAGAAATCTAGACGCACTGACAGAGTTCTCAAAGGACTCTCAGATTTCTGTCAGGGCCATGAGTCCTCTCCCTATCTCCTCTTCATTTAAGGTAAGCAAGAAAGGTTGTCCTGGCATCCTGTGCCCTGTTCTTTTCCCTCCTTGCAATAACAGAGGCAGATTACACAGACAGATTGAAAGCTGTCTTCTGTGCACGAGTTCACTTCCTTTTCCTTGGGACAGCATTACAGTGGCGTCTTAACATGAAGCCAACACCACCACTTAGCTGGATGGGATGGGAAGGCTTACAAAGCAAAGTGCATCCTGTTTCTGCACCTCACTTCACAAAGTGAGAAATCCGGGTGCTGTCATGATCCGGAGGCACGTCAAAGGGCTAGGTGGTATGAACTCAGCATGAACCATGAAGGTGTGGATTCCCCATACGCTCAAAAACCTCAAAAGATCATAGCCACAGAACATCCATAAAGGGACATTCCCACAGAGAGCACAACACAGTGTAGGAAGACCGGGGACAAATGAAATAGTTAACACTGGAGAAGCATAGACATGAACAGGAGTTTTGGGTTGCTCATGGGACAGAATTTATCCTAGACCATAGAGGAGTGCAATTTCCACAGGAAAGGAGTTGCATCATGTGGAGGCAGCTCTTTTTCGCTCCAGGACAAGAGAGTAAATTCAGGTGTAAATCATTTGTATCAACAAGCCCTGAGTGTGATTTCTCACTCTCCACGCCATTCAGCCCAAAGCCATACAGGCAGCTCAGTCCCAAGAAAGAATGCCACTTAAGCCAAAGGCCTCTCCCAGATCTCAAACACTTCCTTTAAAAAGCCTGTTTACCTCATGAGGACCAACTGCCAGCTCCTCCCTCCAAAGCCGACAGCTTATACACTCCCTGGCGAGTGGGATGGGTAGCTCTGTCTCTTCCCTGTAAAGCAAGCTCAGTAACCTCCTTGCACCTACACTCCGCAATCCCAACCACAGCTGTTAAAAACCCAACACCTATGGAACACACAGGCAGTGCCAACGTGGTGCACAAGGCAGCCTGAAACTTCTCAGTCCAAGGTATGAAGGAAAGCAGAGCAGGAGCAGACCCCCGAGTAACACTGTCAAAATTACTATTTGCAAGGTATATACTTTTCCCCCCCAACAATCTGCAAAGTTTTCAAAACACCTCACTTCCTAGTTTTTTTTATATGCAGCACAGAAGCTAAATGTTCAAAATTCTCATTTCTCCCAACCACCAACTTTTTTCTTTACGCATTTTAAATGGATGTCTCCAGCAGTAACCAATTAGGAAAAGTTTAATGGCCTATTCTTTCCAGATTTTATTGAACTCTTGTTAGCTGAAATATTTAAAAGCTATTGCTATAACTGTGTTTAATAAAGACAGTATCAGTATTTTTGTCAAAAAGTTCCTAAAATCAGACTGAAAGTCAAAAGGATAAACTGCTACAACTTAACCATTGCTTATGTTTTGGTTATACACATCCCTTGCTTTTTTCCTTACCTTCTGCATCAGCATTTTTCCCCATGTTGCAACTTCAGAACCAAAACCTTAAGTGAAAAGCTGCGCTTTAACAACAGCTAACCAAGATGCCTGGAGTATTTCATGCTTATTTGATATTCCATTGGAATACACTGCCAAGAAACACGGTCTGGCCTTGCACTCTGTAGGTTGGGTTATTTTCACGTGTGCTAGAAGCAGTGAGTGTTAGATAAACCGTGGTAGAGTTTCTAGATTATCACATAAAATACTCTGGTATTTGTTTTTACCCTTTGGCAAAATTTAAACCAAGAAGAGAGATAGCAAGAAGGGTTTACATACATCGAAAAGATTTTCTATAACTAACAAAAACACCTTATTTCTCCCATAGAAAACACTGCTAGCTGACTTCATCTGTCCTGAATAGGTGCATTACTGCCCCTTTGCTCCACAGGCATACTTAGGCAAAAAGTGGTAATTTCTAAATAGTACTTTTCTCTTAATGGACAAGCAAAGAGCCCTTTCTCAACCTACACTCTGTAGATACAAATGCCCGAGAGCAGAAGCACATTTAGCAAGACAATTCTGGCCAAAAGAACGTCTTAGAATTCACTTTTCTAAAGCCATGATTAGCTTCCTAAAAATAAAACACTCACATTTTATTCAGCACTCACTGAGTGTGAGGGGCTTTCTAAAAGCACTCAATATGCACAAATCCCAGTGAAAACAAACTGGAGCTATACCTGAACATTTTTGGAATTCTGGCCTCTCCCATTTTAGAACCTAAGCATTTGGAGTTATTACCATGCCCTGTAATTTCAGAATACTGGCATCCATCCTATTTATTTACATTGACCCACATCTTACACTCCTGAATATGACCTGG
The DNA here is from genome assembly GCF_000690775.1 of Eurypyga helias. Classification (NCBI taxonomy): domain Eukaryota; kingdom Metazoa; phylum Chordata; class Aves; order Eurypygiformes; family Eurypygidae; genus Eurypyga; species Eurypyga helias. The sequence goes on along the minus strand of NW_010243204.1, from coordinate 20,675 downwards.
AATGCATCTATCAATTAGTTTATCCCCAATAATACTGTTGCTGAAACTGTGTGGAGCCCTGGAGCCAAGTTAGAAAGTTTGTGCTTCAGCAGTCTTTGATATATTACTTTCACATAAGCACATACAATGTGGTTTCCTATAGCTGCAGGTGCAATTTGCATAGACTGTCCATAAAATAAGGCATTATTTGCAAATAATCGAGTCAAGCATGCAATCAAGGTGAATATACAAACAAATCAAGTCAACTGTTTAAAGATTTTTTTTATAAGAATCCTGCTCTGAAGTTAATTACTGCACATTATTCTCGTTTATTGTCTTGCAGGATAATGAAACAAACCCTTGTGCCATGACCACTTTTTCACTTCTACAGATACAAAGCAGTAACAAAAAGCCCCACAAGATGCAGATCCCGTCTCCCCTGTTCTTTTTTTATATCTCTAAATAGCTGCCAGAAATCATGTGAATTTAAGTTTTCACAAGCACACACATTTCTGTGTGTTTCATTCAATACCTGATAATATTATCTTAGTATAAGCACTATTCCTTACTCTTTCATCTTGGGGAGGTCAGCAGAGATTAGCATTACCACCCAAGAACTTCCCCCCCTAGCTGCGGAATAGATCAGCTTCCTCCACTCATATTTTTCCTTCCACATTCTTTGTCTCTCCTGTATGCAGACAGAATGAAATGCCAACAACACAGTCCCATGCTCCTGGGCCAATCCCCACACTGTAAGAGGAAAACGTCTTTAAAGTTGCATCTGCTCCTCAAACTGATAGCAGGCTGCTTGAACTCAAGCCTCCTAAGCAATGGAACAGAAACTACCTCAAATCTGTGATAAAACACAAAGAATCTGAGGACATTCCAGACATACAGGGCACTGTTGGCCTTTTATTTGAGCACACAGCGATGCTCTCACACTCACTGTAACAGACGAGACGTTAGCATTTCTCCTTCCAGAACTTTAAATCAGTCTTGTATTCCCACCTCTGGAAGACAGGAGAAAGTGACGTATTGAGAACCTTAGCTCTCGCCCCCAGGGAAAGCAGTGTTTATTTTAGTCGAGAAGTGTGTGCTTTCTTTCCTGGAAGGTGGAAAAGAAATCAGCTTTTGGCATTGGACTGAACTCACAATGGAAGACAAGCAAGGGTTATTGCTGACTCCCTCCCAGGCTTTTCTGTCTCTATCACCAGAACCAGATAAACTTGTTTATCTGAGGCTTCGTGCAAGGCAAACTAGTAGATCCAGTCCAAAATGTATATAATAATCATGAAAGTCATGTTTTCTAGGCAACTGTAGAATGTTCTTCTATACATCAGGGTAGCTGATGTTTCACATCTGATATTAAAATTGTATTCAGAAGAGTATATAATTATCACTACAAAGTAAGCTTAATCCACATAAATCGGGGCATGACTCTTGTATCCCTCTCTTAGTTTAATTGTCAGCATAAGATCCCTGGGCAACTCCCTTATTTTGCTGTTGATCTGCTCCGCCTCGGAGAGGCACGTCTCCTTGGTGCATTTCTCATACTTGCAACTTTCATCTTAATTGCTAAGTAGGAACAGAGGACCCGTGACGAAGACAAGCTTTATACATGGAAAAGCAGAAATTTCAGAACTGCAAAACAGCTTAACAATAGTGACACTTTTCAAATAGCAGATCAACCAACACGCCCTTATTCACACATAACAGATAAAACTCTTCTAATGACATGAAATAATCACAAGCAAAACACCTCTTGCTACTGACAACATAACTGCACAATGCACTGTCTATCATATAACTTCACTTACAACTGACAAATTCCAGACTGTGCAGCAGACTTAATAAAGACTGCTTCCTTGGCATTCTTCCATACTGCTTTTTTTTTCAGTGCACAGTGACAGTAATGTTCTTCATGTAGTACTCCGGGGCACACAACATAGGTAGGTCTATGTGGGCAACGCGCATCGTCACCACAGCCAGGACAGACCACGCACGCACCTCCAGCTTTAGCCCAGCGGTTAGTCCATGGCTACATGCAAGAGCTACACATTCCTCACATACTATAGAAAGGTCATGACTGAAGCCTGTCCTTATTCACTTGTAGCTCTTCACACAGCTGAAGAGGGAAGGAAACTTGTTGTCAGAGGAGCAGAAACAGTAGCATGCATGTGATTTAAATATCATGAAGTCACTCGGAAGCATTATTCTAAATCAGTAAGTATGACTTCCCACCATCTGTGGCATTTTAAAAGGTATCTATCTACAAGACAGTAAGGCACTGATGAGCAAGTGACAACTGTACAGAGGAATTGCTTTTTCATATTACTACAAAGATGATTTCCTTTATAGTAAGCCCCCAATGTTTAAGAGTAATGATCAAATATTTAACACCAAGGCATAAATTGCCATGAACTACAAACTCAGTGACTCTACAGATAAGTGTCACTGATTTAACAGGTACAAATTAAGCCAGTATTGCTCAGTAGATAACTTCCCTAATGGATCAACTTACTCCAGAGTGGGTTTTTGCAAGCTTAGCTTAAGGTCTCTCCTGTGGTAATGAAGTGATACGAATATTACTAAATTAAAGTCTCTAGTACTGAAGGGTTCAGATTCTGTTAGATATTAATTCTTCCAGTCTCAGTAACAGAGAATGGCACCCGGATTTATAAAAGCCTCTTCCCAGTACGAGGCCTCCTTGCAGCATTGTAATAACCAGCAGAAGTGAAGGCAGCACAACTGGATCAGCAAGAAACTAAGCATGATATGCCAAGAGTAAGTCCTCAAACTTCCCAGATGTGGCATTAGAAAGAGAAAGTAAACTTGAGGAAGCTTTACAGCTTTTTTTCTTTTTTTTAAACTCAGAAAATTGCAGACTTTCAGAGTAATGTCATGATACTGCTACATTTATGCATTAAATATTGGGGAAAATAATTTTTAAGACCCACCTACCCTAGTAATAAAAGTGTTAGGATTGTAGTGTATTTGCAAATTGCTGTTAAAGTCAATGTACTCTTAACAAGTATACAGACTGACCCCACCATGTGTCATTTCAAAATCAGATTTTAATCCTACATATTCACATCCAATCTTTCAACAAAGGGCTTTTACTGCCGTTACGGTGGGTGAACTGCATGGTTTGCTTTGTTTTACAGATTTCTTCCCCCCGTGGGAGAAGGGTGGGTTTGAGGGGAAAAAAAAAAAAAATATCATTTGTCAGCTTTGGATGTTAGACTAACAGACATTTTGGAAAAAGAAATTAGCAGGACAGATCCTTTACTATGGCACCAAGACAGTTTCTCCATAGTTAGAACAGTCTAATGGATGGCACTCGTGAGAAATACACGAGTTTCAGAAACAGTTCTGCTGTGTCTTTAGTCTGACAGCAGCACGTCCACATACTCACGACAAGAAAGTGATCTGCTAGCAGGGCGCATGACTTGTGTACACAATAAACTTCTAGTACCAGAGCACAGTTCATACTAACAGCTACTTCATACATCCTGCCTGGGAAAGAAACAATATCCAACAACAGAAGAGTAACAGAACAAGTGTGAAAATTGTATTTATCTGCATCCGATTCCTCCAGCTCTGCTTTACCTGAGGTGTATACAAGCAAAGAAGCTGCACCACTACAATGCAAGGATTTATTTGTTGAAGTACACATGTAGCTCAATATGAGAGCTGACCAACCCCCACACAGATCACCCCACCCATCAATACTTCTACTAAACTGCATTTGTATGTGGGGGTTTTTTTTGCTATGAAAATTAAAAAACCAAACCACCCAAACCTACAACCCCACCAATTTAAATGTTACCACCTCGCAAGTGTTCTTTTCAGCTCATCAGCTGCTACAAACAGTACAATGTCTTTCTTACCAAATGCCTTAAGTTGATCTACATCCTCACTCACAGTTTTTGCTGCTTACAACTCTTGGTGAAAACAGCTGATGAGTACAAACAATTCCTGATGGAGATGGACTGTCTCCTGAATACAACTCTCCTCAACCGCGTCCCTGATTGATTCTGAGTTCTTGCTAACTGTCAGGAACAGTTCTGAAGCAGCCCTACAGCTGGGGGAAGAAGTGATCAGGATGCCTGAGGGCACTATCCACCTGGAAGGTCTTTGTTGCACCATTTCTTCAGTCTTTAATGCTCAAGACAGCAATATTCCCAACTCCTTGGAAAGTTAGACTTTAAGTGACTGCATATGCTCTATAACACAAACAACACCACAGAATCCCAGGACTTGCAGCAGAGAAAAATAAGTAATAAAAAAAGCCCACAACATAAAACACACATGTGCTGCCTGCCCAGACATTTATGATTTTTTTGGTTAATTTCTGGAAAATTAAAAAAAAAAAGGTAGATATGGTATAAGGAACAGAACATTATGAGTTCTGCAGCTAGATGACAACACAGATATCTTATCTGTGAACTCACCTGTCTGGGAATAAAGCTATTGCACACCAGTGATGACTAATTCTTATTGTGAAAGTCTGAATTTCTACTCAGAAAAACAGACAAGACAGAACACAGGCCTACATTTCAGCTGTCAAGAACTGTATACACAAGAGCAGCTGCATCTTTAAGGCCAAGGCATAAACTGAGATATCCTTGCTCTACTTATCTGAAAGCCAAAGACGCTAATTCAAGCACAGTAGCAAATATCAAATCTTACTCAAAAAGCACTGCATTTTCTTCACTCTGCTGCAGCAGGAAAAAAAAAAAAAGTAATTTTGCTTTCAGACAGAGAGCCTTTCTCTACTCAGACATGGTAGTACAAGGCATGAGATTTATACTTTTTATATGCCCAATAATACAATTCAAAAGGTCTATGATATATTATCCTCCTGTTACGTGTGAAAATCTGTACAAAGATTTATGCTAAAGAAATTTTAAGCAGGGGGAATCGGTGACTAACTTTATAAAGCAACTTCTTATATTTCCAGGTGATAACCAACTTCAAGTGAACTACCTCTTTTGAAAGAAGACATCTGATTCTTGTACTGAGACACAGTCAGGAAACATGTACACTCTGAGGGAATAGCAAAAAATGTGAACAGGCAACTGGTTGGATCTGAGCTGTGCATAGAACAACTGTTCCTATACAGAGCAATTAGAAAGACAACAAATAACAAGCTGCTGCCTCATAATATTCTCCTGTAATGAAGGCAGACTGATTCTAAGGAAATGAGAAGCACTGGCAAGTCTGATTACACACCTGGCTCTCTGGACTTTACATCAGCCTTCAGGAAGGATGTACTTTTTCATTGTGTGTGTCCCCCACACATACGTATGTCCATAACTATGTCTATGTATTATGTTACCATCGATCTATATAAACGTGTATACTCCATATACACCAAACAATTCACTTTTAAGTTTCTGCTGCACAACAGGAGAAAAACACTGAAGGGCAGAGTTGTAAAGGGACAAGAACACTGATCTAATTTGGGAAGTCAACATCAACTACCTTAAAGCATTGTTAGAGGGTCCCTAAGCCTATTAAAGGTTTTGGCCAAGGCAGATTTAAAGATTCTGTAAGCATTTGTAAAAACAGATTTGTTACCAGCAGATGGGCTGCAACTGTAGTGAAAGACCTCCATCTGTCCAGAAGCCAGGTCTTCGTTCTACACGCATGGTTCTGTAAGTGTAGCGCTGTGAAGTCTTAAAGGGCAGAACCATTTCCTGCAAAGCTTCTCAATGGCATTCATCATCTGTCCTCATAAGAAACTTCACAGCAAGCTCTTCTCTCCATAAGCGATAACTTTCCAGTGGAAAAGTAAGCTATTTAACTGCTACTTCTTGAAAGCACTGAGCTGCCATTCAAATGATATAAAAGACATTTCCCCTTCCTGAAGTGATGCTAAGGAGCAGACAGTTAGAAATTTATTAACGTTGTCCTTCAACAGGATACATCCAATTTTTTCACCCAGTAACTGAGAATTTTTCTATGTAATGTGATTTAGGTGAGCTACAAATAAGGTCCAGACATGAACTATATTAAACAGTATTCAGTGAAACCAATAATGAAAAAAACCCCAACTAGATAATATAGAAGATAAGCGAGCTACGAGATAGACGCATACAGTGCAAACATGGAGATTCCTTCTTCTGCCTAACACCTGCCTGTCCCAAGCACAGAATCAGTGACAACTCCGGTGATCGCTTGTCCTTGCAGATCCCTTCTTTCTGCACTTCCTTCCACACTCATGCATACAGAAATTAATTTATGACTGAAGTTGTACATATCCTCTGCACAGACACTCCCAACCAGTAATCAGTTTGCTGGGCACATAAAAATCTGAGAGAGCAGAAAACATGCAGCTGTACTCTCATGCTGTGAAAGAGACCCGTTGCCCAGAAAAAGGAAAACAAGCTTTATAGGAAGGATATTATTCCGTACTGGTGCAGTATAGGATTTCCCAACATTCTCAATCATCGGCTGCTGGTGTTTCCATACTCCAGTATTTCTCAAGTTGTTTAGATTCTCTATTAAATCATCCTTAGAAGGGTTCCTAAGCACATTACTCACCACCACCTTGCAGGTATTAAATAAATTCTGTTTTTTTACAGGCAGGCTTTCTTTATCCAATCGTCCATAGTTGATCCACTTCCTGCAACTGATAACATATATCAAGATTTACCCTACTGTTTGCCCATCTGCTCCACTCAACTTGTAGATGCAGTACAGACCACGTATTGAAAATAGCCGAGTCCACGTGACAACTGTCACCAACTAATTTAGCAGCATGCCTAGAGATAGCTATCAGCTGAAAGATTCCACATAAAACATGAAGTTTTTGGTCACGGATGCTTGCTTCTTAAATGAGCTCTTTACGGAGGCCAAAACCTTCCCGAGCGGCTTACACCGTCTAGTTTAAATCCTGCAATTAGGAGGTTTTAGATCCAGATTAATTACTAGACAAAGCCACTTGAAGATTTGGAATGCTTATGGTTAGGAAATCACGATCTTGCTCCAAAACATGAGTTGACACAGCACATACGACTTTCTACCAAAATTATACAAATCAATTGGAATCTGACTGGTTAACTAGAGTCCCTCAGCCTGGTGCTCTGCTCACTACACTGCAGAAAAATGTATAATTATACATTGCATGATTCAGTATGCTGTTTACAACTCAACAACTGTTAAATTGACTATACTGCCCCTTGAACAAACTTCTAACACACACCCAATTTATGATTCATCTTAAATTCAGAGGCTACACGTAATTTCTTCAGTCCTAGAGCCATGATATTCTCCATGTCTTAACTGCCCTCAAAGGTGATGTGATTATTAGTCCTTTTCCTTTTAGATGGGAAAACATGCCATTTCTCAAGATTCATCTACCTGTTACTGCCACCCAGCTTCAAATCCATACCAAGCTTACGGTTTCTGAGCCAAGCAAGTCAATGGGATCTGCAGTGTAAAATGACCCTCGCCAAAGCTTCAGTATCATTTGACAGCAACATGTAAAATCTGCAAGAGTGATTTACAAAACTCTTAACTAGACCTTCCACACAGAGCAGACTGCCTGATCTATAGTGAAGATAGAAAGATAGCCCATCATGTAACAGATGTGATTTAGCTTCACACACTAGAATGGACAGAGACTCCACCTGATCATTATCTGTGCTCTATAACATTACAGTACTTGCAGGGATTACAGGACAGAACAAGCTACAGAAGATGGCATTGCCAAAAGAAAACAGGAAAAACAAGATAGCAGCACCTCCTCCCATGCCACGCCAAGTCCGCTGTCGTTGAAAAACAGAGTTCAGGGAAGTTTTGCTTTGCCTGGATGATAAATACATTCATGTTAGTAAAGTTACAGGACAAAGAGCCATATTACATCCTTGGCTGCATAACAAGGACAAACTAGCAGAAACTTCTCCTCTACAGGCCTAGAAATTGTGAGAGGAAAGCGAGTCACAGCATCATCTCTTTAAGAACATTCCTGTGAAACACAATGGAGGGCTAGTCAGCCTGAGGACATTCGCAGATAATGCCCCCATACAAATTATACTTGCTGTATTGGAATGGAGACAAGCAGGTGATCATGTTGACCTCTGAATCCACTGCCCTAGTCTGGGATTAAGTCAAAGGAGACTAGAAGGATAATATAACAGCACTTGAATATTTTATTGATGCAGCTGGACCACAAGGATTTAGACCAGATAAAGAATATAGCAAATTTTCCTGTCTTCTCAATCAGCAGCAGCTTAACTCCATAACTCTTATTTCATGGAGACCCAGGGAAACACTAACTAGAGCCACCTAAAATAAACAGCAACACCACACTGACATACAAAAAAATTTCATGCCTCCAAAACCCAAGAGCTCAAGTCTTATACAATATGGTCTGTACACAGCCTACCAACTTTCATCCTTCCCACGCATGGCTAGAATTTTTATAACAATCCAGTTTTTCTTCCAGTCCTGAATATACTATTTAGATTGCAGTCTTGCAAACTTTAAAAAATGGATGTTATAAAAAATATTATTTGCGATTTCATGATATACATGATGCAGACTTCTCTATTAGAAAGTGCTGCTTTTAGAAAAAAAAAAATCAGTGCAAGAAAAAAGATAGGCTCAAGCTCTTCAACTCCTATTTCCATGTTTCATTGCTAAATGAACACTTCAGAAAAGAAATTAAAGAGATTATTAATTGCTACAGCTCATAGAAAATTCATAAACGTAAGGCATTTAAAAAAGCACTTTGGTAGCAGTCTGAAACAGATTTCATAACTTTAGAATGTTTTATCAGTAGTTTCAAAATATTTTCAATTTTGATATACATTGTCTCACTACCATATAAACACACATTCCCTATAAACTTTGCTTACAAAACACTGAATTTGAATTACAGTTTAATCAAACAGTACTAATTTTATCAGTTTACCTCAAGCTGCAAACACTTCTCTGTGTAGTACAATATAACCACTGAGAAGCATCAAGGGTTCAGCACTTACAGAAATACCCAATTTGATATTAAAAAAGGAGACGAGGAGAAAAAAAGAACAAACAAAACTGGGAGGGAAGGAACAAAATTTTACAACCTTGAGATTTAAATTTCCAAGACAGGACAAGATATCTTCTCAGTCCATAGTGGGTTAATCCATAGATTCCTTACTGTGCAGAAGCACAGAAACTGGAACCAAAACTATCAGACAGTAGAGAGAGAAGAACAGAAAGAAAACCTGCTTGCACAAAACCAGACGCATACTGAATATTTCTCCAAGGGATACTCAACTTACAAAGTAGCTGTCAGGCCATCAGAAACTTTCACGTATAGAGAACTAAATTAAAAAAATCATTATAGGTGCCAAGTCTTGCTGGGAAACCTAGGGCATCCTGTGGACCATTACTAATCAATTACAGAAGAAAAATACTTTTCCCTTGAATAATTGTTTCGGGTAGTTTTACGATTCAGTTTACACTACTCTCGCAAATTTTCATCCACTTATCTGGAAGCTGAATATTATCCCAGTCAATTAGGAGGAAATAAATGCACAGAACCATTCACAGGCTGCATTTTAAAATTTACAGATTAAAATTCTGAGTTTTGGCCAAAAAATTAACAGAAGATAGCCGGCACTAACCCAGCTTTTGTCTTTTATTACGCCGATGAGTGACCTCTCCAATTGTTTAGTGATTGTCTTCCACAATAATCAGACTTCTGTAAAAGTGGCTGTAAGACTTCACCCTTTATTTTTAAACCAACAGCCTATAAACAGGCAACAAAAATCCCGCCAGTTTCTCAAACTGACAGGTGGGGGGGAAGAAAGGAGAAGGAAACCCAAACTTTCCCCATCCAGAAGTCATACACAATTTACAGTTGCTCTCTATCAAAGAGCCTGCTGGTCACTAATCAGAGCTTTTGTGACACAGGGAAAAAAAAGCAAAATCTGAGTTCCACAAAGCCTTTGAAAATAGCTTAAAGACAGTATACCTCAGGGCTCCAAAACTACCGTGAAAACCAATCGCTCCTAATACATGCATACTACTTCTTGGCACAACAGTTGTGTTGTTTGTTTGGGGGGGTTTTGTGTTTTGTTTTGGCTTTTAACTGGTATTTATAGCCTATCATTGAAAATACATCATAAGCCTTGAAACTAACGTTGTCTACATAAGAAGTAAATTCATATCTAAATTATTAAAGTCTAGACAAGCAATAGTTCCTCTTCTATTTCTCCAAAACCACTGAAGAGGGAAGCAGAACAAACATTTTGCATCATCAGACTTCCCAAACAGCAGTTCGTGTTATGGTAAAAAGTTAAATTCTGTGATCTTCAGTTCTTTAATATTCTCAAAGTAGAGGCAACAGGTGGGACAGAATCAGTGAGAATTAATGCGTGTATCAAAGAGTTCAGTTAATGTCAAGCACAAAAATATTGTCTATAATATTGCAAACTATATTCCGCACTCTGCAACCACCATGGAAGTTTCCACATACCACATTACATGCAGTTTGCTGATTCTATTGGGCTCTTTAATACTCAGTATTGAAAGACAAATCCCATCAATGTCTCAATATCATAACACTGAAGGCTTTGCACTGAAAAACTCTCTTTTTGACCATTCTACGCTTATTGCGGCATGCAAGGCCAAAGAGCACACACAGCAAAACAGCACACGTACTAGTATCAATGGAGAAGCAGCTGAGCAAAAGCAAAAAGAATGCTTTTTATCATTGCAGAATGTCCTTCAGTTCTTAAGCAAGATGTTTTTCATCTGTAAAAGAAATCAAACTATTGATGTCTTTACAAGTTGCTTTTCATGTGATACCGTTTAAAATTACAATTATTTATATAATCTATTATTTCATCAAGTAGTATATTTTCACTTTCTTCTTTAACAACAACTAATTCTGCAACCAAAACGTAGCAATATCACCAAGGTGTTCCTGTCTTTTTGTTCTCTCTTCCTGAACAACTATTTTTATTCTAGAGTTTTATGTCTGAGAAGCAAACTCCACTGATTACTTGTTTATTCATCATTTAATCTCTCCTTAAGGCATCTGAAGAAAAGGGAATACGGATTCTATGACAGAAAGGCTGAAAAAACAAGCAAGGAGCTGCAGCTTGAACCAGAGCGCTCAACGTCCTGTTTACATTTCTTCAGCCAGGTGGAAACTTCTCCCATCTCTTAGGTACAGCCATGACCACTGCTGTTGCCTCTAACTCAGAGCAATGAGCTACCCGCAACCAACTCACTGCTGTAATACAGACTTTCACAGACAGCACGGCAGTTCGCAGTGTTCAGATTCCTACAGGGTCCCTCTCTGCGCAGCAAGCCAGCCCGTGGGGACACACAAAACCTTCGAAGACAGATCACAGAACATTTCTTACTAAGCTTCTTTTTTAAAAAAGTGTTAAAGAAGTTTTCAGTTTGGAGGAGCTTCCTATTTCTTTTGGTATTTAGAAGCCTGAGCAATGTTCGCTACAAGAAGTGCTGTGCTGGATCAGACCACCGCTCCCACCAACCCTTCTTCCCTGACAATCACCAGTTTGAGTTGCTGAGCTAAAGGTTAGAGCTGCACAGTCAAATCCAATAGCCACTAATGCGCTCTGCTAATTTCTCTAATCCCTTTCTGAACACATTTACACTTTTACTCCGCTCCAATAATACAGCTGTAATTAAACAGCTCACAGAGTTTTTTCTTTTGTTTCCTGTGAAAACAATAACCTACCTTCTCAAATTTCACTCGAGAAGATGATGCTAAGGGTCTTGAACGACCCTGTAATGGCTCATCATCACCTGATTTTACGACCCACTCAGCAATACATGTTTGTAGCTACCAAAAATAACAGAAAATATTTTCTTCCACCAACCTTTGCTGTGTGCACCACAGTAACTGACAAACCCAAACCATGCCTGCAAATAAAATTACAAAATAATAACAAAAACCTGTGTATGGTTTTCCTTAGTATTTTGTAACAAACCAACAGAAAAGTAGGGTTAAGGTTTTCTTCTTTTACATATAATTTTCCTCAAATTCACAGAAGACAGAATTGTATCAGGGAGCAATGAAGAAAAAAAGAAAGAGAAAACACTTCTTGCTGGAACCGTCTGCCCACAGATCAATGCAAACACTAGTGCTAATGTGATACAATGGTATCAAAAACTACTGAAAACAAAGAAAACTTTGTCACAATGCATCACACCCTTCTAAAACACCAGTCTTGTAACATCATGAGCACACACATTTTAATTTGACTAAAGGAGCTTTGCAAAAAGCTATTTCAGTAATTCAGTTCTACACATTAGCCCATGTGCTCCAAGCTCCAGGCTGATTCAGCTGCTCCATGCATGTGATAACCTAACTACAAAGCCACTCAATAAATGAGTCTATATAGCTGATGAAACAAACTTTCATCACTGCCAGCTAGCAAATCTTTATAATCAGATAATCTTTAAATTCCTTATTAAGGTCATTCAAGGGATTGCAATGGCAGGACACACTGAAAAATTAAGCTGTTCAAAATTTAGGGTTCTTGGTAATTAGCTTGTTTTGCTAAGCAAGTACATTTGCCAGATAAATAGCATCAGAAGAAACTTCTTTCAGTCTAATGCTTTGGGGTTTCCTCAAGAACTTAGAGTGTCTATTTCTTGCAATTCTTTTTTAATGCATCATTAGAGTGGACTTCCTCAGCAAATTTCTGATTTTTAGAGTTTAAACAACCTCACAAATAAAAAGGTATGAGGACCAACAGTTCTA
>NW_010243204.1:0-7932 GCF_000690775.1 Eurypyga helias | reverse complement strand
GGGGGGAACCAAACCAAGAAAATGACACCACACACAAGATAATTATTGATCCATGAAGGCCCTGAACATGACTGTTAACCAGGGAGACCCCAAAACACTTGCAAGTTCAAGGCTCTGAAAACTCACCCCAACCTTTATCAGGGAGAAACCTCAGCTCACAGAAGCCTCCTCCACCCCCAGCACACAAGATGACAGGGACATTGTGGTAAAGTCCATAAGACTGGACTAGAGAGAATTCAAGGTGCCCCAGCACACCCTGAATGAGCCCACCCTTTTTTCTTTTCTTTTTGTTTTCTCCTTCCTTCTTTTCTCCATCTTCCTTTTTAAGACTGTGCACTACCGAAATACTTGTTTTCTAATGCTGTTTTCACAAGCTCCGCCTTCTAGGTCGTCTTCCAAGTGCTGTACAGGTATATCCTAGCTAGATAATTAAATAATTTCTTCTTTTTTCAGATACCAGACATTTAACATTTCACAACTGATGCTGCTGTGAGAAAATGCATTTTCTTAACTTACTTTTCGTTACGTACATATACATACTGCACTGTCTACTGTAGTGTCACATATCAGTAAGGACAGCAACAGCATTTATATTCTACTTGCATCCTACTCAAATTTCCAGTGAAGATAGCAGGGAGTGTCTCATTGCTTTTCAGGGTGTACCAGTTCAGACGCCAAACACCAGGACGCATGAACGTCAAAGTCACATTTACAGAAAAATATAAAATCTTAATTTTCCCTAGACAGCAACAATTCTTTTAAATATTTCAGTGGCTTCATTAGATGTGTTATTTTTTGCTGCTACTCCTTGTACAGGTTTCTAAGACCACTAAGGTTTGTAAGGTTGTACAGGTTTCTAAGACCACACTGACTTTTTCTGCAAGCGTTTCCGAAGCTCTCCTTCAAACTGTTAAGACGGTAAGTGCAGGCCACTGGTCTAAGAACAGAGAAAAGGTGATTGAAGATATACAAGAACTCTAAAAGACAGATTCTATGAAGGCTGGACAGAATCTCTTTCCTCCTTAAAATATGAGATGAAAAATCCTTTAATGAAAACTGCAGAGAGAGCTTATTCACAAATAAATCGCTGGTTAATACGTGCATACAGACAATACTGCCTTATTTCTTCTAAGTCAAATTAATGTGAAGAAGTCCAGTTTTGAGACTTACAGATGATGAAAGCAAACCGGCTTCAGAAGAACAAACAGAAGATGTACCTCAATGATTGAAAAATAGTTAAAACACACTAAGGTACTTGAAAGAAATACCATAACAAAACCTCTGAAGGAGAAAACAGTATTTATCACCTGTTGAAACACACCATTTAAGGAAGTTACATATAGTCTTTAATTAGGCTGCTGGAGGAATAATTCTACATAAACCTAACCACACAATCGTCCAGTCAGCGACATATAGTACAAAGATGTCTCTCAAAGTAACACGTGTGCTGTTACTCACCGACGTTAAAAAGTAAAGACTGAAAGTAGCACTTGTACCACCGTATGGACCGTTTGCTTGTCTGGGATTCAAACTCCCAAGTGAATTCATTGAAGGCAAATACAGCTTTGAACTGCCTTGGGTGAATTGAGCTATTATTTCACTGACCATAATCCTAAGCACTAGGAAGGGCTTTTCCACTTACTGATTGGAAAATGCCCACTCCCTTTCCCTTCTCTAACTTTTCTCTTTGCTGAAACATTAAATTAGGCAGAGAGAGAAACAGGTAAAATCAGTACTAATATACTGTTGCACTTGATGAATTGTGACAAGAGAAGAATCAGCAAGATTTTTTTACAGTACTGACACTCAAGGAAACCAGGTAAAAAAAAAATTGTATAAAGTGTATGTACGTACAACATGGATAAAAATACTCCATTTTTTCATGCCTCTATTACTTAAGGTAATATCCAAGTCCAAATCTTTCATAATTTAAACCAGGTATGACTTTGCTATGAAGCACAACTCCTTCTAGCAGTTTAAGTTTCAAACTGTAATTTACTCCTCTCTTTAGGCCATCTAATCTTTTAAAATTACAATATATAGAAGCGGTTAGCAGAAAAAAGTCTACAGCCCCATCAAGAAAGACAGAACACAATTAACACCAAATAAGGTTGCTTACAGGTTTGAAATTTTGTAGTTAATATTTCAACAGCAGTATCCTACAGGGTCTCTGAATACCTCCTGTGCAGCAGACACAGCTTTATGAGTCAAATCCCATTACTCTTCCCTGGTGACCCTAGGAAAGCCTTGGAATCAACAGCACCACAGATTTATTGGGATTTTTTTGCGCCTTCCTTGTAGCCACTCACATCTATAAAAAGCCCTGAAGATACAGCAGCCAATCTCCACACACTATTGAGATGCTAAACAAATTAATATTAAAAAGGGAAAAATCCTCATCCGAAACATAAAATTAATCACTGGAAACCAATTTTCCTGCACAAACAGGGAGCTGCAAATAAGAGTGGCTATAACCCTAGAGATAATGAGATAAGCCACGTTCTATCTGTACTCTGTTAGAACTCGGAAAGCCCTTGCACTCAGTTCCCTGGGTTCTTTCTGTAACTCATTTTGAGGGACTGCCCACCCACTACCCATTACATGAATAAAGACAGACTACAGAACAGACATGAGACTCCAAATCTCACGTCTCCAAGCATGAAACTTTACTGTAAATATTATTTACATTAATAACTATGCCTTTCAATATCAATTCTGAAATAGCACTGAAGTCCAGAGACCACAACAACTTCTGATGTACTGGCACAACCATGCTATTACAATGAACTAGTATCATTAGTTTTATACAGCACACAGCAGAGGTGGTGAGATTCCTACATACAAGGACATCCTGGAACCTGCTGGGAAGACTACTGTCATCCAGCATCTAGAGACCATCAGCTGCACCTCCGTACATACCTAGATGTAGCCAAAACAGCTTTTACAGCTGCTGTGATACTGTGTATGAAACACAGGAGAGAGAACCTGGTACTTCCACTGAATGATCCAGTAAGAGTCTAGCATTCATTATGATGAAAAGCACATTCCACCTTCAAAACATGAGGAATCTGTATGATCTAACAGCTTCCTCCCCTCCACAAATTACAGAGCAACAAACAAAATTGGATTTCAGGGTAAGAGCCTCTGTTTAAGTTTTCTTCCCTGAGAACATTCAGCAGAAGTGTTTCCTATTAAACTCTGCATCAATTTCAAGCTCACAGCACAAGTATGTACCACCTGCAATGGCATTATTGAAGAAAAGTCACCCCAAGTTTTTTTTCCCCCTGAAACAAAGCAGACTTCAGATACGCCACTCCTGAGGTACCCCTCTGCACACGTGCCTGAAACCAATACCTACACTACTCACAAATACTGTTAGAAAAGATGCCAACACCATATGGAAACCACGTCCAGATTTACTTTCCAGAATTTCAGCAAGTTCTATAGGATGTTCCCTCCCATACCTCTCCCTCATACACAGAGAAATGTTCTTTACTAAGACAACTTTCAACAAACAATATTCTTTATCCAGAGGTGGAAGAACGCGCCAGAAAACCGCGTCCCTCCTCTGACAAAGCAGAAGCACAGTCTTTTCACCTGCTGAAAAAGCGATGTGTTTTTCAACAGTTTCAGATTAGATCATGAAGAGGTTTGTGTTTAAACCCAACCTTGTGCACTTAAATTCTCATAATTTTTAGGTCAGTCAGTTCTTCTCCCTGTGCCTTCCTTCTAGCTATGAAATGGGAGATAAAGCTTCCCCTCTCTCTTTCCCAAGTGCCCCACCTCATCTAATTTAATGACTGTTTGAAGCAGGAACAATGAGCTGACACAACACCTAGTCCTAAATCTGACATTACCCTATCATCTACAATTCCTTAGTAGCACTCAACATCCTGCAAAACAACACTATTTCCTATAAATACCAGCAATCAAAAATCCGCAATTTTAATACTGGGTCTCCTTTAATTCTCAACATTATTACTTGCAGACATTTCCACGGCATATTACATTTACACATAAAAGATAAAGAACAACAGATGAAACCCTGAGAACAAAGCCTTCTCACCTCTGTTATTCTCCCTACAGAGTTCCATAAGCTAACTGGAGCAGATCTCTATCCTGGCAATTGGATTTCAAATTCACAAGGCATATCATTGTCCCAAGGCAGCGTACTCAATTCACTGCCCTTATGAAAGAATTTTAATAGATAATGATGCACAAAGAATATGCCTAGTTGCTCACCAGGTATTTAACTGGCATAGGAGAAGCCGGACAAAATAAAAACAGCACCAAAGAGTCGTCTTCTGCCCTTCCCATCTCTAAATGCCAGCTTCCTTCTCTACACTTCAGGAGGAGGTGGGGCTGGGAAACACTTCTTTCAGAATGCACACCCTTCTTTACAGATGCACAGATTTCATTAATAGTTAACTGGCGACATACAACATTAACTTACTCTGGTATTCATAGCTTTCCATCCATGCTTGTCCCATGGTAAGCGACAGCTTGGGGCAACCGCTTACAAATATTTTCTGCACCATGACACACTACCTCAAGACTTGCTTTTCAGTCTCTATCTCGCTGACTAGCTCATTTTGAAACAGCGAAATTCCAGCCAGTTTTTATGTAAGCAAAGGGACAAAACAAACAACAACAAAAAAGGTGACTGACAGAGCACCAGGCTGCTAATCAACACTCCCTCTCAAATGTCCAAAATGCACAACCAGATCAATACTCAGATGTCCTTAGGTTCAACAGACTCCTGGCAAAATCACTTTTAAGTTTACCAATATCATCAATGGCTTAAAGGTTCTAGGCTTGTTATGTCAGTAAACTGGAAGGCTCTTCAAAAGAAAGCCATCCCCATTAAAGAGCTGATCTGACTCTTAGAATGATAGAATCATAGAATGGTTTGGGTTGGAAGGGACCTTAAAGATCATCTAGTTCCAACCCCCCTGCCATGGGCAGGGACACCTTGCACTAGACCAGGTTGCTCAAAGCCACATCCAGCCTGGCCTTGAAGACAGCCAGGGATGGGGCATCCACAGCTTCTCTGGGCAACCTGTTCCAGTGCCTCACCACCCTCTCTGTGAAGAATTTCTTCCTGACATCTAATCTAACCCTCCCTGTTTTCAATTTGTAGCCGTTACCCCTTGTCCTGTCACTACAGGCTCTTGTAAAAAGTCCTCTCCCAGCACCCTTGTAGGCCCCCTTCAGATACTGGAAAGCTGCAATGAGGTCTCCTCAGAGCCTCCTCTTCTCCAGGCTGAACAAGCCCAGTTCTCGCAGCCTTTCGTCATAGGAGAGGTGCTCCAGCCCTCTGAGCATCTTCGTGGCCTCCTCCGGACTCAGTCCAAGTGGTAAATATCCTTCTGATATTGAGGGCTCCACAGTTGGACGCAGTACTCCAGGTGGGGTCTCACCAGAGCAGAGTAGAGGGGCAGAATCCCCTCCCTTGACCTGCTGGCCACACTTCTCTGGATACAGCCCAGGATACGGTTAGCCTTCTGGGCTGCCAGCGCACACTGCCGGCTCATGTTCTTGTTCAAGTTAATATTCTTGACAGGTGTTCTGGAACACTCACTGGAGTGGCTCTTGAGTATAAGGTCTCCTTACCTGTGAAGGACTTGGAATGAGAGGATGCCTATATTAACCAGGCCCTCTGGGCCATATTGTCATATATTTCAACATACAAATATGTGAAGCCATTTAATGTACAGCAGCATTCAGAGACTTCAGTGATAAAGAGCAGCTTTGTCCAACTGACTGGCACTTCAACAATAAACTCCATTTAGGAGCCTGCCCAGTCTCATTTTATCTGTCTAATTACTTACCTCTCTTGCAGGAAGAGCATGCTATTAAGGTTTGCTGATTAAGATTTGAAGGCACTTTGAAGATTTATTGTACTATACAACTGCTAATTACTGTTGTTCGTACCTGTATTCGGTTGGGAAGAAAATAGTTATGCGCCAAGTGATTTCTGTCCCACATGTAAAAGTGAAAAATTTGCTTTGCTGTGCTCTTTAAAAAGTAAAGAGATATAAAACTGCATTTTAACTTGCAATCCACCTTGATACTTACTCTATAAGAGCCACATGGCTGAAAAAAAATCCCACTATGAAGGAAAAAAAGCAAAGAAACACACCACCTTCCTTCCCACTGTGACAGGCAAATGCAACATTTGTGTCTTGGTAACTTCCCACCCAGAGGAATACAATCTCCTCCCTTTCCTACGCTTCTTCAGTATTTCACTTTGAGGCATCTGAAATGACAGTGCTGTGCACAAGTTATCACAGGCTCAAGATGACCGGTTACAGAGGTTATCTACCACTTGCCCATATCACAGCCCATTTTTACTTTCAAGGGCTTCTGAAGCTGTGAACAGAGTACTGGATCCCACTGTCTCCAGACACTACATTACCCTGGTGAAAATGTGTGCTGTGCACTCACTTATCCCTTAACATTCAGCCCATCCTTCTCTCACAGCACACACGCTCTCCCGTCCACTAAAGTGTCCTTGAGCCTGTGGCACTCAGCCCCCAACTCCACACAACAGTCTCAGAATGAAGAGATTTAAAAAAAAAAAAAAAAGCCATTAAAACAACACCCTGTGATACAGCCTGTCTCCTTTTACATCTGCTGTATTCAAAAGTATTTACTTTTACTGCACCTTTAACTTAAAAAGAAAATCACACTCTGAATTAAAAAAAAATAATACAAAACCCCTCATCTACAGAAGGTTACATTCTTTTATCATGCAACAGCAAAAGAAAAACAAAGTCCCACTATGGGAAGAAAAATGTCATGTTCTTTTCCAGCCATCAGCCATCTTCCCAATATCTTGAAAAGTTAGACTGTAGGTTTTTCTGTCATCTTTCCTTAAATTATTGCTATGTTTTAAAACTGTTTGTGGAAAGACACTCCAGATGAAATACATATGCTCAACGAGAAAGCCGAACAGATAGGTACATTTGATAGCACTAGGAGCGGTGGCAAATTCTGTTGTAACTGCATCACCAAAAGATTCTAAGACTAGTTTTACTCTTTCCTCATCGGTACTTCTTGCACAAGAACCAAACTATTTGTTTTCCTTCATTGTATCTGTATCCTGGTTGATTCTAACTCTTGCAGACATGCCTCTAAAACATACTTCTGGTCATCCACAGGCAGACCTGCACAGGCAGATTATCAGTCAGAGGCCTGATGCAAACACAGAAAGCAGTCCTGCTCTGGAGCTGTTACTTCAGGTATTAAATACCACCACCTCACTAGCCCGAGCCCAAAGAAACTATCTGGGAGTCAAGACACCTAGAACACGTATATGCCGTGACAGCCTTCTCACAGGACATGCAGGCCCCGGGAGAAAGTCTGTGTGTTCTGACCCAGTTTCACTGCACAGTTCCATAAAACACGTTCCCTTCCCACTGAAAAGGGCTTCACTAACTGATCACGGTTACTGCCCCAGCTAGTTCCACATGCAAAGACTTTCATACTCCCTTCTCCAGAGCTCGTACCTTATTAAGATGGCTAGACACAGATTACCTACAAGCAACCTTACAGTTTTCATGTCCTACATTTGCTTCTGATCCCACCTACAAAACCAAACCGGTTCCCAAATGTTTCCCCAATAAACAGGAGGGGTACAGAGAGAGCAGCTCCTGGCGGTTCCCTATGAAGTCACTGCCTTTGTTGTTTTAAACATGCAATTTAAAGAGAATGACACAATCTAGAATATGAGAGAGATGATCCTGCGGTCTGCGGAGGTGTCGATTGCTCGGAGATAAAAAGCCAATGAAACCTACGCTATTTCTCATCACCGGCCAACAGATTTACACTTCATTTCTGTTTCTCCAAAAACGTTAATAAGGCAAAAAACTACCCTCGGCTAAGAAGTTCGCGGCGTCTCTTTGCGTGGTTTGCGTAAGCGTAAAGGAG
>NW_010243203.1:0-38036 GCF_000690775.1 Eurypyga helias | reverse complement strand
TACAAGGGCCTGTAGTGACAGGAGTCTGGAATGAATCAAACGATGTTCAGGAGCAGTTTTATTTTCTTCCTTCCACAATCCCTTTTTCCTCTGTTCCTTCATAGATCCTTTTTGTGCTTTTCATAAGCACAAAGGTCATTCCTCAACAAAACAGAAAACATTACCAGGCCATAAACCTTTGTCAGATTTTACATTTGTGAGATTTGTAAGGGATACATGAGACACAGTCGGATGCCAGGGTCTTAAATTGTTTGTTGAGCAATGACTGCTTGTCTATACATAAAGAGAGGGAGACAAAGCTCTGGCCAAACCCCATGTACCTCTTGTACCTACAATATTCAGTGACTTAGAAAGGTATTTGAATGCATGAAGAGCAAAGAGTAAGTCCTTTCTTTTATACAGGTACTGATCCATACAACCAATTGTATCTGGCCTTTAAAACATTCTCTACAACTCAATATTTTTCACTTTCTAGCACAGCAATTTTTTCATAAGCCAAGGGATATTAAGCTACCAACCTCATGTATTTCAATAGTCAAAAGCATAACAACGGTCTAAATTACACTTGGTATAGTCAAGTATTATAGTACCTAATTTGACTGATGGGAAAGAAATTCTAAAGTTTAGTCTAGAGAAAGTTGACAGCAATACTCTCCACATAGGATACTAGTTTTTCAGTACAAAGTAAGGCAAATACATTAAGCAAAACAAAATGTTTCTTAATGAAAAAAGACTGATATTTGTCATTTTCTTTTGTGATGCTCCTTTTAATAAAGAACAATGCATTTGATAAAAACAGAGAACGTGTCAGGGGAGAAAAACTATGCAAGTAAATTTTTTTCAATTAGTAGGTAGTCAGATAACTTTGTAATAGTGTGGTTATTCCTAGAGTGTAAAAGACAGATAATCAAGATCAATTCTGCCTTTGAGCTATTGGGGTCCTTCACATGCATGAAATGCTAAATGCGCTCATTATACATCATTATTTCATTACTATCTAAATCATCTGTGTATTAGCTCAGATAACTGTACACCCGAGGTAGTGCTCTAGCTTTTGGGGACTTCAGTCATTTCCTACTGGAAATAAAAGATGTGAAAAAAAACCAAAAGACATTCTCAATTATCCGCAAAGAGAACAAGAAAACAGAGTATGCAAAAGCATTGCCTTTACTCTGAAAATACAAACAAAGCCTTTCCCCTTGTTTATAAAGCAAGACAGAGATGGAGATTGTCAGCTCCAGTCATCAAGTAACTATGGCACATCTAAGACTAAGGACAATTTAGAATCAGAAATGTGTACATTGACATAGGAAGAGAAGATCAGCCACAGAATCCCGCCTATTAGAAGTGAGTGTGTGAAATCCTAGAGCAAAGGAAAACAAAGGCAAAATATTGGTAGGAACACCAGTTTCCTGTCTTTACAAAAGACGCCTGTGCACACCCAGGCTCAAGACAAGGGACAAAACAAGCCTTTCTGAACTCAGACTTAAGAAAGAATATGGAAACTAGATGATCCCTTGAATATGTAAATTACTTGAATATCTGGAATATCTAAACAACATTATCCCCTGAATGTGTTAAATGTGTTAACTACATGAATATCTGGAATATTTAAGTTACATGATCCCTTGAATATCTTAAACCATCTCGATATCTGCAATATCTAAATGACATGAATATCTTGAATGTGTCAAAGGAACCCTAGTCTTAGGCGGATGGGGAAGTCTGTACACTCAGAGTACCTCAGCCAATGGGGAAATGAGGAGGGTCTCTTGTGGTTGGGGAAAGTTGGATAAAAGGGGGCTGTGTCCCTCTGTAGGTTGAGAGACCCCCCAGGAATATGTCCCATGGACTCTCCCTTTATTCAAGTAAAGGGGTGGGTTTTTTTTTGGTTGTGGTGTTTTTGGTTTTTTGTGGGGTGTTTGTTTTTTTTTTACAAGACTCCTCTGTCTCCTTTGTGAACACTGACTCCTGGTAGCGTGACTTTATGTACAATATTCAGTGTCTTCATGGAACCAGATAACCAGAGTGTCCAAGAAGCTTGTATAGATCAAAAGAAAAATAAACACTTTAACAGAATAATGTATAACCTTGTCTGAGGCAATTCAGCACATCTTTATAGAATTTAGAAAGTGAAATTCAAAGGTGCTCACATATCATCTAAGCAGAGAATGGCTCTGGAAGGCATCCTTCTCGTGGAATCCTGCAGTGGCCCAAGATGGCTTAGGGAGGTTTAATTTAAACCTCTGTGCATCAGCATTAGTTAATCTGGCCATTAAACTTCAGAGTTATCCACTTCTGAATAGCTCTGCTCTTTAGGTGATGTAATAAATCAAACCATGTCACGTTAATGGAAAGCTAATGATAGCAGGTTAACCTGGTTTTTCCACCTGGATTTCACTGCTACTTGTGTCCAATCAGTCTGTCAGCTCTAGCCATTACCCAGGAGATGAATCCAGTCATTTGGACAGTCCAACCCTGGTCTCAGACTTTGATTAGTTTCCAGCACCTTCCACATAGCTTCCCAATTTTATCATCAGTAGAATATACTGAAATCCATTCCCCAATTTAGCAAAGGGTGGTATCAAAGCAACTAATCTTGGGTCTCTAGCAAACAATTTGTCATGTCCAGTCTAGCTGGCAAACAATTTCTCAAAATTCTTCTAGTGTCTTAGGCTAAATCTAAGCTTTTCAAACAAAAAAAGCCAATTGTTTCTATGCACAGGTTAGTAGATGGCAAAGGGATTTTTGGAGCTCATAACTCCATACCAAAATGCCATCTTTGCCCACAGAGCTTCAGACAGCTTCTGCTTTCAGTAAGGAGCCAAATACCACTTCAGATAGCTTCTGCTTTCAGTAAGGAGCCAAATACCAAAGAACCAGAGCTATCCCACAGTCATCCTCCTAGCAGAAAGGAGGCACAAACTGAAGCCCAAAGCCAAAGTTTGCATTTCACTCTCTTGCTATAGTTAATTGCAACTTCACGTATGTTAATCTGTTTCTTTTACAGACTGTTCCAAAAAACTGCATCCTAATGCTTCTCACCAGTCTTTTCTCTTACCCAGTAGACACTACTGCCTGACACCTTTGTGCTGAATTTTAAACCAGAACCACCAAGCATGATGAGGAAATTGATTTTTCTAAACAATGTTTTAGGCAGTCACCTTTTATCCATCCAGAAATATTCAAATTGCAGTATTTGATGAGTTAACCAATCTTTGCTTAAGGAATTATTGACATGGGGTATCCAGACAGGAATTTTCTTCCTGATTACTGTCAGAGCTTCAAGTATTTTGAGTCTTTAACTGTCAGGTTTCAAGAAGCTGTCCTTTATAAAGTGACAGGTAGATTTTAAACCATTTTCTTTTTCATCCTCTTACTATTATTCTCAGCTGATACGACTCAATTTAACCTCCTACTGATGAGGATAAACAGTAGGATGTATGGATGGCTAGATTACAAATTGGTCCTGGTGCTCTGCTATACATTGTTTATTCAGTGACACAGATTCAGGAAAACTACGACACTTTCAAGCACAGGCCTTCTAAAAAAGTAGAATCCTATGAACACATTCTTTGCTTCCCCCCCACCCCACCCCTTCCAATAAGGTTTGGATTCACTTTTCCTGGCTATAGAAGATTTCATAAACTCATTGAATTTAAGCAAAGCCTTGAGCAGGCCTTAAAAATGCATATAAGGAAAGGATAAACACTATTTTCTCTCCCTGCACACCCACCACTTCCCTGTGTAGAGGCCACCAGAAGCAGGGAACACAACTAAAGGAGCTCTACCTTTGCAGAGTGCTTCTGCTTTCTCATGCTGAATAGGGGAGAGGCAGCCAGACCTAAAGCATGCTTAGTCTAAGACCCCAAAACAACTTGGCTCCAGACAGCAATAACAGCACGAAAATATTTCGGGTTGGTTTCTTTATCTTATTGCAGATGAAATGTTCTGGAGCAGATTACAGTGGGTGTATGGTAATAGATTCGTCTAATTGAAGAACATCGCAGCAGCAGAGCTAAATGTCTTTACTTTTGTCAGCTTTCCTGAAATGCACTATATACAGCAAGGGCCACTGCCATATTGGATCAGTGAAGAGGAAGCCCCCTGAGAACCTGGGATGTAACACAGCCAATAACTGTACAGGCCTAAGGTGCAGAAAGAATGGTGTGGGTGGGGAAAAACTGACAACACTTCCCTTGTACAGATGGTTCTGAAAAACACTCACATGGATTGAAATAAAAAGCTCAGCCAGCACAGCATGGGCAGCATGACATCTTTGTGGTTGGTGTTTAATCCTACTTTGTTTCCTTGTTTGACTTTGATGTAAGATGGTCGGATGGCATCAGAAAGCAGTCCTTGCCATCCTCTCTGGTTTTATCTCCAAATGGTAGAGGTGACATAACGCAGAGAAGATGCCTCAAGAGTCTATTCTGTTTCTCTCTCTCTCTCTCTTCTTTTAGCTCTTTAAACTTCTTTGAACCACCCTCTCAAAAAATGTAGCTCTAGCATTTATACGGGGAAGGCGGAATCACAGCTGACTCTTGTGAATATTCCCTGATCAGACAAGAGGAAGTGTCAAGAGGTAAGGCTGACTCAAACCCCTACTCAGCTGCAACAAATACGTCAGAAATAGTTCCAGCCTTTTGCATACTCCATGAGCTGGGGAACAGCTGTATATTACTAGCATTCTGGCCACAACATCTGTCATACAGACATACATAACAGCACCTACATTCATAACCATAAAAGTAAAAACTGACATGCTTTTAATTGCCCGATTATCAGTTGCTCATAATATTTCCTCACTTGAGCTGTTTGGAAAAGCATTTATTTACAAGAGCCTGCCACTCAGGAAATTTATCAGAAAAATTACATCCCTAATAAAATTTTCAACCTGCAAAAATAAAAGATTGCAGGAAAAAATACAAATCAATAACATGAAACCCTCATGATTGGACTTGGGAGCTGGGAAGAACAAAGGGTAGTGTAGAGCTGGGAAAGAAGATGGAATGGGGAAGTGAAGAGAAACTGGAGGTTCCGAGTTCAATGTTTAAGGAGGCAAGAAAGAAAATTTGATGTGCAAGGGGACAAAATTGAGGAGATACCCTTCTTCTACCTCTTCTTACTAAAGCTGATTTCATCCATCACTTTGTATCAGACAGACTTTAAGGATCAGAGTAGAAAGCAGCAGAAAGATTTGTCCCTCAAACTACCTGTGCAACTCACTGCTGGAATATATCAGTATTTTCTTGGAAAGATGACAAAATTGTCTTCTTGAGCAAATGCATAACTGCATGTTATAGACTTCAAATTTGTCTTGCCTTATTGAGTGCACAGGACAAACCTGCTTTGGGGTTCAGTCAGAAAGGTTGTTAGAAAATAAGAACAGATTTATTAGGGCAGATGAAAAGTGTAATCTGACATTCTGTCTCAGCATGAGGAACAGTTTGTAAGTGTGGAAAAAGTATAAAACTAGCAAATACAGATGATACTTCTGCCAGTATAATGTCCTAACTTCCTAAGCTAGAGTTTCCATCTGCATGGTTGTGTTTAATAGCCCTTGATGGGTCCATGATTTTCTCTAATTGCTTACTGCTCTTTTTATAATTTTGATATCCTAAAAATCCCAAGTTACACACTTGAATTATGCATGGCATGTAAAATACAGCATTTTGGTTTAAATTTGCTTTATTGAGAGTTTAAGTGGTTGCCCATTGGCTCTTCTGTTATGAGAGGTGATGAATAATCATTCCTTATTTGCATTCATTTAGAGACCTTTATTGTGGGCTTGCTTCAGTTGTTTCTTTTCTGAGTTCTAGTCCATTTAATTTTTCCGCATGGGGAATTCATTCCAACCTTCTTGTCATCTCATTATTCTTCTCCATCTCTTTTCCAGGTATGAAATATCCTTGCCAGATTGGAGAGGGACACCACCTTCTCAAAATGTGTCTGCCTTTCTCAGACATTGTTGGACTCGGAACAACTTAGTGAAAACTACAGCATTCTGAAGTTGCATACAGGTACCATGTCACAATTAGCAATACTGAAGCTTATCTGCCATTGTTTGCATGCTGACTCATGGCAGTAAGCTCTAGTTTTGCTGTTACTGAGTGTTACTTTTATTTCTGAACTTTAACCACCTTGCTATTTGTTCCCTGATTATGTACCCCGGAAATCCCTTAATGATTTTTGTAAGACTCTACCTGAAAGGTTCCTCATGTCTCCTCACCCCTTCTTTTCTGTTTTTAATCAGACATTACTCTGTGGGGGCATTGTCTCTTTTGACATTACAGCTTGATTTTAAGGCACGCAGTAAGACATCATAAGCTTTGGAGAAACGTGCATATGGTAAACCAGCCATATCACCCCTAACACATGACTTCTGGCTGTTCAAAAATCCCCAATGTCCTAAAAATGCCCTAAAAATCCCAATCATCCCTAAGGCATGATTTCATACAATAAATCTGTGTGAACTCCTTTCCATTACTACTAATTCTGTCCCGAATTACAGTTTTTGTAGTACAGAAGGCATGCTTAATAATTACATACAGAGTCCTTTTTAAATCTTTTTGCAAAAGCTGTAGAGTGTACAACAAAAAAGATCATAGAATCATAGAATCATAGAATGGTTAGGGTCGGAAGGGACCTTAAAGATCATCTAGTTCCAACCCAAGATGGAGATTGTAGAAAAAAGAGGATGTGTCATGTCCAAGAAAGATGGGCACTACCCTGAGGAACTGAGATCTTTTACCTTTTTGAGAGTCTGTACACAATGTTGGTGGAAGTGGTCTGTTCAAACAGTTCAGAAGCTCCACAATTTGTCTGATGGTTTCTGCCCTCCGGAGAAACAGTTCAATACTCAGGCTCTGTGCACACTCTCTGGTACTCACAGATACCAAAGATGGTGGGTGGCGAGTTCTAAATGTACAAATTGCTACATAATGCTAAATATTTTTGGCAGACAGAAGAAAGGTGATAAATGTCTAAAAATGAACACCCATAGTCAAATCTGGCCTTAATATCTCTGTCCTTCCCATCCCAACTGAAAAGACAGATAATAATACCATTCATTTCAAAGCTTTTTCATGAACATAAGTTCATTACTGGTTTTGAAGCACTCCGATACCTGACTGATAAATAGGACAAACCCCATTTAAAAGCCCATGAGAAAATGAGTAACTGACTTCTGACCTGGGTTTGACCAGCGACAATAACTATGACACCAGACACAAATTGAAATTAAAAAAAAAAAAAAAAAAAAAAAAAAACAACCAGATTAATCAGATGAAAACTTCTACTGGATTTAAGTTGGCTCTTTGCTTCTAAAGCCTGCAGTATGCAGAACATCCTGTATTAGTTTTCTTTTGCTTCAGATTTTCAAAGGACAACGAGAGACAAATTATACAGTAGAGAATGACATAATTTTTATCAGTTCAAGCATTTTGAATATGTAATTCTTCCTACGCTCCCTAGGTATTATTTAACTTATAATTTTCACACTCGTGACTTTTTTTTAGCAGGACACACTCACCTTTGGTGCAACCACTACAGAACAGGTGAGGCAGAACAGAATGCCCACTTGATTTTTCCTCAAGGTGACAAGGGCTCATTTGTGCTTTTTAGGAAGCTTTTCATACAGGGCAGGAAGTATTGCACTCATCTGCACACGCACAATTCCTTTGCTCCTGTTGTCTTTCGGCAGGTGCGTCACATACTTCCTTTCGTACTTCACTAGATTTGCTGGCTCGTGAGCACTTAAGAGACAGAAGCAGGACTATGCGTTTACCTGTCTTTTTTGTTAAGCTCTGTGGCTGTTCTAATAGAAGGAAAAATGTGGGTTGAAAATAAGTTTTTAGTCAACCAGAAGAAAAGCAGTTGTTCCAAGCCCTTGCAAGAAAAACATGGAGGATAAAATTTATTTAAAACCCCAAACCTTGACAAAAGACATGTTGCAACCATCTCCCTGTCATTCCCCAGTTCAATGGAGACCTGTTTTTTTAATTCTACAAGCACAGTTTGAAGCTGCATGCAAGGGAGCATCAGCACAGCATTTTCAAACTTGCTTCTTCAGAGGATTTCGCTTTGCCATGAATTCACTTAATATGAAAGGACATAAACAAACCTTCCCACTTTTGACATAGAACTCCAGTTACAAGAAACCTGGAGCAAATCAGCCAGAAAGAAGAGTAACTACTTAGATAATTGCTACAAAAAGGCAGCACCCCCAACAGCCAGAATTGTGAAGAGTGTTTCAGAAGACTGCCAAGAGGTCTACTTGAGTAACAGGAGCTGGGTTCAACGTGGTGTTTGCAAGCACTCAGGTCATCAGTCACTTGATAAAAAACTCTTCAAAGAGCTCCAGCTCTCACCTGAGCACAAACACCACATTAGAGAGAACAACTACATAAGCTCGTTCTAAACTAATGCAGAACAATGCATCACACAATAGTAACGTAATGAGAAATTAGAAATCAGCCAGAAAATCAAGACAAAGTACTAATCCCAGAGGTAACTTACAAACCGCCCCAAAATATTATTTTGAAATATGAAAGAGCCGAATCTCAGGGTTTTTGGTCATCACTAGGGGTGCCCTGTGATCTCAGAAATTCCCTCCAGTCCATTTAGTAATGTAATAGTTCAAGTGCAATACAGATACTGAACACTGCAAGCCCAGTGGAAGACTGATCTCTGTTATCTGACCCAGCCATAGGACACAGATAAGACGTACTAATGTCATTTCATAACTGAGGAGAGTTATGACTTGCAGCCACTGACTGCAAATGACATTGCTACATATTTCATCCACACACAAATCTTTAATTTCTTTTAAAAAAAGAGGAAGAAGCATGTTTTCATTAACACAGTCACTGAAATTTAAGACACAAAGATAGACACCATAAAATGAAATCAGCAAACAGATTCTACTGTTTATATTGTCTCCTGAACACTTAATGGAGTTCCACTAAACCCTTATTGCCAGTTTTCAACAAGATACACGTTGTTATTCAGCCTGATGTTCCACACTTTACCACTGCTGCTAAATGCTACCAACAGTCATCATCAGAGAATCTCAAGAGTAAAGCACCTGTTCATAAATGGCTCCATATAGAAGCTGCTCCTAAAATTCACTTTAGGGCAGTTCTGCTTTCCATCCCCAAATGCAGCCTCTTCCCAGTCGGCTGCAGATTAACTCAGGTTGCACTATACAGAAACACAGAAAAATGGAGCGTGATCCCTACCACCAGATTAACATAACAGAGAAGGCAAACAGCACAACGTATTTTTTTTCTCTTTTATGGGCTATGTCCAACTTGCAAACATTTTCCTCAACTCACAACGAAAGATTTCATACACACATGCAAGAAAAGCGGGAATGAATGATTCTGTTGACATTCTGAGCTTACAACGTATTTTTTAATCTAAGTTTTCAAAAAAGTATCATTCAGCAAAAGTCCATCAAAAATTCTTTCCATCCTGCTCACTGTCATTGTTTTTAACTGTTAGAAAGCAAAAGGAAGTAGCCATTGCCTGTCAATCCCGTTTTCAGTTCAAACTCACTGGTAGCATCAAGCAGTGCTGTTATTCCCATCAATCACCTTTTGTAACCTGAAGAAAAGCAAAAGTTACTGACTGAAACCAAGGAAAATTTCTTACATTCTACCCTCACTATCCAAAGGGGCTTTGGGAGTTGAAACTATCAAATTAGTGTCAATTTGAGGGATTTCTAAGAAGTAGGCAAGGAAGAAAAAACCGCAACCACTCAAGATTACCTGCATTCATTTTATATGCAGCCCACTGCTAACTTCTAATCCTAGGCACTGCCTGCCAGCTCGAAGGACACATTATGTCAATGTCCATATTCTTTTTTAATTATTCAAGTGCATAATCTTGCCTCATCTGAGCTTGAAAAGACAGGAGTTAAAATATAAAAGATACTGTTTTAGTTTCTTATTTTCTGAAATCGATACTTCTTTTCTGGCAAAGGAAGATGAGTTGGGAGTACTTGAATTATTTTGTCTTTCCTCCATCGGCAGTTGCCTACCTATCATTCATCTTCTCAGTAAACCAGGTTGTGAATCTCCAGGGAAGCGATGAACCAATTCTTCTAAGTTTAACCAAATAAATGTAGCCAATAAAGGACAAATAGGATATTTGTTATTTTACACATAAATGTGCTGTATATAAAGCCAAAAACTCTTAAAGTGAGAAAGTAATTTAATCCAATCCTCCTGAAATAACATATGCTTCACTCCACATATTTTCTGCCCACATTTCTAAGTTTACTATTTGTTATCTCAAGTGTCAGCTTGTGGTCTCAATGCTGATTGTCAGAATCAACTGTGAATTTCTTGCAGCGGCATCTTACTCATCCCTTAGCTCCATTTTGTGAAATTTAAGCTAATAAAATTATTTCCATCATCCAAATACTGCAGTCATTAGTCAGCTGATTTGCTGAACAGCGGATAAAATGAGTGGATGCAGTAAGAGCTCTGACTCATTCACTCTTCTTAACAACTGGGCTCAGCTGCAGCTGCAGCACTAATGTGAGTACTCAGTCTCTTAGCATGAACTATATTGCTATTTGCAGAAATTCTCTAGCTTCTACTGAGTGTCCTATGGTACACAGATTCTCTAAAGAGAAATGTTTTTCATTCTGTCAAAAGAGAGAAAAATGTGCATTCTAGACACTCCCATTAACAGGATATTTCTATTCAAACAACATAGCTCGAAATTTCAAGTCCTTTGAGGATTGCAGTATGGAAGGACATTGTACAGCTTTAGCCCACAACTGCCCCCACTATATCTAGTCAGTTTAGCTGTGGAGCTGAAAATTAATATTTGTTCTTGTAGATGAAATGCATCCCAAGTGGAGTCAATGGTATGCTCTGGTTTTCATTGCTCCACATGGCTGAAGCTTAACACGAGTTATGGTGCCCATTTTAGTGATTAATTCAGTTAGGAGAGTGACCTGTGGAGCACTGTGTATCTGATGAGCATATTCCTGTACGAACTTATGAACATCTACAGAGAAGCTGCCTCTGCGAGAAGAAACGGGAAAGTAATGAACACACACATGCACACAAAGCTGGGAATTTACAAGCTTATTGAATCAGTTTTGCTACCTTTAAATACATATTCATGGAAACATCTGCAGGTGCTGTCAAAGTCTCTAGGAAATCTGGAATGTATTTTATTTGACTGATTATAAGGCATATCGATTTGAAAATGCTGAGAAATGTACAAAGATAAACACAGTGAAGTGGAAGAAAATGGTGAATCTCCTTTTGGGTCAAACTGGGTGAGGTTGCTGAACTCCACTGCATCTTTCATGACCCTTTCCATGCCCATCACACAAAGTACACGCCGTGGAACAGCTACCAAATTGTCTCTCTAGACACACTGTGGCTTTTGTTTTCAGAGGAGGCTGTAATTTTATTTTTATTAGGATAGCCTCTGCCACGTGAGTAACGGTGTTATTGGCCACAGGAAAAATATATGGCTAGTTTGTTTCTAAAAGATAATACTGAAGATGGGGAAGAGTCACAATCTAAATGTAAACACTACATCTTTGATCTATTCTTCCCATTCCAATGCAGTGCAAAATATACACTACTTTCAGGTGCCAACAGAACAGGAGAATAAAAAAGGCAACAGCATGACCTTCTCAAATTGACCAACACAGTTAAAAGACATTCAGAAATTATGATAATAAATACTATCCAAGAACTGAGGTGGCAATGTGTACTTTCCCTCTCCACTGCCTATGTTTCTTTGAATATTTAGACTCCAGTGGTGTCTGTTTCATAAAGGACAGAAATAACACCATTTTTCCCAGCACTGCCAGAATTGTCAAGGTCTGACTGTATGGTATAAAAGGGGCCAGTTAAACCTCCTCACACCGAATCTGCCTGTCTATTGCCTTAGACCAAGCTCACTATCTTCTAGTACAGCAGCATTACCAGTCACACAGCTGAAGTGTTGTAATACAATCAATACTTTGCAATTCAGGTAAAACAGGCGCTATTCCTCATTAAGGGCATTACCAAGGGAAAGCTCAGGTAGTTTTATACAGCTCAGAAGCATTAGCAATTGCCTTTCACTGCTTTGTATACCACATTAGAAAAGCAAAGTAGATTTGAAAAATTTCAGATCTAAAGAATTACACATAGAAATCTGTCAAGATAATCCCCACA
The DNA here is from genome assembly GCF_000690775.1 of Eurypyga helias. Taxonomy (NCBI): domain Eukaryota; kingdom Metazoa; phylum Chordata; class Aves; order Eurypygiformes; family Eurypygidae; genus Eurypyga; species Eurypyga helias. The sequence continues at coordinate 25,839 of NW_010243203.1, read as the reverse complement.
AAATCTATACAGTAAAAAAAAAAAAAAAAGGTAGGCTTTCTGCGTTTCACCATGTTGTTTAAAAACTCACTTAATTCTACAAGCTTTCTGGCATAGCCAGAAGCCATCGTTTTCTGAAGAAGTCATTCCTGTTGTGCTGTTTCACGTCCAAGGGGAATATGCAAATCTGTATCAAGTTAAATGCCAAAATGATACAAAGCAGCATACCATGGTTTTGGAAGAATTAGAAAGGTTGAGATAAAAGTAATGATATCTCATCTATTTTGAAAAGAACCACCACCAAAAAAAGGTTGTGCATGTAAGACATTTTAAGTCAGAGGACCAAATCCTGAGCTCTGTGAAAGAGCAAGTTCAATAATCCTGCTTACCCACAGTTGTTCATTAGTAGTAGTTCTCTTTGTATTTTTCAGAGATACTTACTACATAAGGGGTGTAAATTACTGTAATTCAAAGGATTATTTAAAGTGTCCCATATTTTAACCTTTTTTCAAGGAGGACTTAGAATTTTTTTTATATGGAAATTATACATTAAGATTGTCAGAAAAGTAAGTTTTACTTTAAGGCATTTCCTCATACAAAAAAGCAAATGTTCACAGGACATACATTTTACAACTACTTTACACTACACTGCTTATCTCTGTGCAGAAAGTGAAGCCTAACAAGATCTTTACAAATGAAATTTTGTATTACAGATTAAGCTGTTTTCCTCTGCAGGTATGGCCTGGCCACATCGATAATCAGAGAGGTATGTTTTGCGAGGACTTCCTGCATGCAGAAAGAAGCGTAACAGGAGAACGTAGCAGAATACTCCACTATTACAAGATTCCAATAGCAGCACAGTCAGGAATGAGCAAGAACACTTCCTGCAGCAAACTCTTTGTACGTTCACATCAAGACAGTAATAAGCCCTCACTCCTTGTATTCTGGCACCTAGTTTCAGAGCAAGAGTGTTCCGAGAGGTACTTAAGCACTGAACTGGTGAAAAGCAAGCAGTGTCTATAATAAATACATGCACTTGCCCAGATATGTATTTACAAGCCCTTCACTGCAACTAATCCATGATATTTATTTTAGTATTAGCAGGCAAAACCTTGTACTTTCTTGACATCATCTCTTTCTCAGTCCCAGTGTTCAGGAATTTGAAAAGAATTCAGAAAAAAAACCCAAGAAACAAGTTATTTCTCGATCCCAAACCCACACACAGGGGGTCCTTTCTCCCCTAAATTCAGAACCAGTGCTGAACAAGTCACTGCAGCCACAGACAGTTAAATGGCTATATGTAGGGGCAATATACCAGCCCTGCATTACTTGATGTAATTAGTCTAAAACAATTTAAGTGCAGAATTTCTTTTAGAAAGAGCAAATAGAAATAGTTTTTCCATGGTCTTAAAACATAGAAAAGAATATTCCCAAAACTAAAGTGAAAACTAAAGTTTCCATCCCTTGGAATCTAGCAGACAGAATAATATTCCCTTCTGCAGCCTAAAATTCCACCTACAGGGAACTTTCTTCACAGCAGCATAAATTACATCTCTCAGTGTGATTCCTGACCTGCAAGGCAGATCAAAATTAAATACTTCCAAAGCTCAGACTGATTAGGACTCAAGATGCCTCCACAGGCTGTGATTCAGCAAATATTTTCCATCTCCAAATAAGATATGTGGGCAATATTGTTTAGGCAAGATATTTCACCCATCTGACTTTACAGGTTGATCTGAATTAACTGCTCTCTTCTCAGAAATTAGGTGCAAGTCATGCCCTGGTGTTCTGCTTTAGAAACAGAAAGAGCGCCTGCTCCTTTTCTACAAGGTTGGGCTCTAGAATGCTGCTCATGGCTATGAGGGAGTGCGGGGAGCAGTAAATCTTAGGGACTTTTTTAGGGAACTGTACATGCCTGGCATTTTTCAGAAGCTGCCATGCACATGCTATTCAATAATTAAGATCTGGCAAAGCAGTTACCAGGCCCAAAAGGCTAATTCTCAGGTAGAGACAGCTGTAAGAAAACTCTACGAACAAGCTATGCAGGTTAGGTGACAATGATTTATTTTGGTAATCTAAGACAAGCACAAGTGCCTGGGCCACACGAAAATTACTATGTTAGAGAAAAACAAGAGCAAGGGTGCAACAAAAGCTCACATTTCACTGTATTTCCTGTGCTAAGCAATGACACAACCAAAAGTTCTGGGCACTTGCTTGACTACACGACTCATCAACAGCATTTGTAATTCCTGGTATTTTATACAAAGGTAAGTGACATCACATTATATTTAATAAAGCTCTTTTCCTGGAAGACAACGTGCAAAATGGAGGACCTTCACCTATCATCTACTCCACTGCTATTTGCCTTGAAATTATGAGAGCAGATAATCACTGAAGGAGTAACCAAGGAAAGAACTCAGCAGTGCATACCGCAGAAGGCAAAGTAGAGTCAGCAATTCAGTCTTTTAAAATATGAATGCTCTTTCCCCATAAGTTTAATTACCACAGTTCACTGGCTTAAATAAAGTGATCCAATAGGTTCAGACCTGATTTTTAGACACCAACCTTCCAGTGAAAATCTTTAATCTTCTTTAAAGTGCAGTTTGTCTTCCAACTCCCTGCAAGGCTTGTCATTTACAGAACCAATTTCTCTGTTTGGATCCCACCATAGGAGAGGATAAGACAGCATGGCAGGCAGAGATTTAGGCTGTCCTAGATTGTAACATTGCGGGTCTAGATAATAAATGCAGGATCAGGGTATGACAGAAGCATTTAAACTCGCACCTAAAATATAAGCAATGATTTAAACAACTGTGTTTTTCACCCATGTTACCCGTTACCCACAGTATATGATACATGACTGAAATAATGTTGGACTTGCAACAGAAATTAGGAAAAAAATCATGCTGAAAATCAGGGCTGATTCTAATTTCTAAATGTCCTTAGGTTGAAGAGACAAGAATGAAAATTTAAATCAACATTAGCTTTAGATTCACTTCCATTGACTCTCGCAGGATGATTCTGTCAACTCAGTGTGTCTCCTATCTATATACTAGAAAGAAAAATATTTATTAGGTGCACTTTTTACTTTGTGTACTACCTTTCAGCCTTGCACTGAACCTGCATTGCTAGATTATTCGTACTTGGAATGAACTGTTGATATAAGAACATCTGCCCTATCTTCATCTATACACACAGACATGACCAGACCAGAAGAGTATCTATATGTACACTACAGTTCATTCTTTAACAGTAATGGCTTTCTTCTGTTACCAGAAATGACATCTTATGAATGGATATTACATAAAATGCTAAATAACATGCTTTCTTTATTATAGTCAGTATTTTTTCTACATGACTGCCAAGTTGACTGTATGCACATGCATTTGCGTTTGAACGATTATGGGTATTCATGTCTGCGGACCATTCATGATTAAATCAATTAAACCTTAACAGTAATCCTTTATCTCCCCATAGCAGTCTTGAATTAACACACTCCGGGTGTTTTGGAATGGGTGCTTCGTCACATTATAAAATCTGAAGCCTTAAGACTTGCAACAAACAAGGGGAAAAATAAATCAATTCATTTTCTTAAAATGAAAGGAATTAATGTTTTGATACAAGAAGAAAACATAAATATGGCAAAATAATTAAAGAAAATGTGCCACTTGACTCATCATATTGAAGGATAACAGTAGAAACTCACAAGCATGACTTTATGAAAGACCCAGATACACAGTCTTAACAGAGCGAAGTTTACTCTTCTACAAAAGGACAGAGACCACAAACAGGAAGTGGGGAGGAAATACTTATATTTCTTGAGCAAATCATTTCTCTTTCCTTGATTTTCCCATCTTTCCAAGTATTTGTTTACTCAGAACTGAAATGCACTGTACCTGCACCTATTTTTTAAATAATGTGAGCAGCACCACTTAACAAATAATCATGATTTGTATCCATTAGCTATTCTACCTAAACCTTTACAGCTATAATATCTACCATTCTAAACAACTAAATTGGCTTCAAACTAGCTTCCATACTTGGTTGGCAGTCAAATCAGTCTGGAGATGTAGGAAATAAAAAGTATGAATGCTATCAGCAATCTATCAGATTTAGTGTCTGCCTACAGCTGTTTGTTTTTACATTTCAGGAAAACAACTAGACAGTGAATTTCTTACATTCCTAAAAAAAGAAATTAAATCACCAAAACCCCAAATGCATCAAACAAATCTGATTCAACTTCCAATAAGATAAAGGATATGTGGGTTGGTCCTTTGCTGAAGCTGAAGGATACTGCTAAATATGTTTTATCCTTCTCAACCACTTCATCTCATAATCAGAAATCACTCCTCTGTGAAAGGCTTGAGGGAAGAAGAAAATCAGCCTACAAGGCCCCTGTCTCATATGTAGGATTGATTTACATCCTCTTCTTTGCATGTTGGCTCCATTAATTGATACAGTACTGGATAATAACAATCCATTAATAGCTTTGAATGTGGTTTTAATGGAAATGGAAATCTGGAAAGCATTACACTAATAAAAAGAAATGGAACAAGATTTATGCAGTAACAATAAATATAAGAGGTAAGCAGAACTGAAGGCTCAATTATGATCCTGACCATTAAATATCTCCTAGTTTTTTCCATGTCATCAGTTTTTTTGATAACACGCATGTTCCTGTGGAATGCCTACAGGGAGCTTGCAGCTGGAAATGGATGAACCAATTTCAGAAACCACACAGCTCTTCCAGTTTTGTTCCCATTACTCAGTCAATTCTGAACCATATGCATGTTTATAAATAGCTGGTCTTTTTGACTCATTTCATTTGAATATAAGAACAATCATCAACACTTGAACTTGTTGTTAAGAAACCAATTGTGCCATTTCTTCACGTTTCTTTGCCAGGTGACTAAGCAATTAAAAAAAAGAATTAGTCTGTATTGTTCATTCAGCTACCCAGAATGCAGGGAAGGATATTCTAACCAGCTGGAGAACTCTGTAGACTATGGGTACAAATTCATTAACTTGATGGCCATCAAACTTCATCAAGTGCAGCACTGGAAGTAGAAAACCAAAAATTCCTAGCCAGATATTTAATTTCAGATTCTGATTTTTCTTTCCCTTTTTTTTTTTTTTAAATCCAGTTCAGATTCTGGTTTTTCTCTCTCTCTCTTTTTTGTTTTTTTTTTGTTTTTTAAATCCAGCTGGAATGAAAGTCACTAATGTATAAAGAGGTTGCTGGAGATGCGTACTACAGAAATTTAAATGAACACATTTAGGATGCAAGTGGTACACAGGACCTATGGTTTCCATATCACCAACTTGACTTTATATTGAGCAATATCTTGCTTCCTCTGGGATCTATTTAAATCAGTGGGAGTAACATTGAAATAAAGCTCTGCCCACTTGATCCTACCTCAATTGCAAGAAACCTCACATGCACTTTACTAAATTGCTTCAGGCATAATACATTTTTCTTAAATTCATCACCATACTGAACTTTCCATGTGATTTAATCCTGTAAGGGTAAGAAATGAATATAATAAATTGCTCTAGAAATATCTTTTTAATGCATGTATGTACTTCCGTACATATAGCCTTTAAGTTAGTTTATGTATGCTAATAAATTAAGCTTCCTGTGATCTGAGTACTAATAACTATGTCTTATTTCCTACCTTCCTCCAGATTCTACTGAAAGATTTGAACAAGTCTGTTCTTTACATATAAACACATCAGGAAAGTAACATACTGAAATGAACTGATGGAGAAATTAGGCAGAAAGGCCCTGATAAAAGTCATAAAACAAGTCACTGGGAAATCAAAAAAATAGGCCCCATTTGCAGATCTAGTTTTCCAGCTGGCATGTATAAGCATAGCTCTAAGGAAGGCTACCCCAGCTGAGATGCCACCTCCTGTGAATTAACAATTTAACCCCACTCTCTACTTAATAATTGTGTAAGATATGTAAATGAAATTCGTGTCATGCTACCAAGTATTATACCATCAAGTAGACATAATATGAAGCATCTTCATTTTTAACATAATGCAGTGTTCTCTCAGTACAGAAAATACCAAAAATGAGCCACTGGAGAAGAGGGATTAATATTGTCATAAGAAAAAAAATGAATTAACCCGAAGGCCAACACAGAGTTAGAGCCTAATTTGAAAATTACTCCACTAGCCATTCTAAGAAAAGATACTGTACTTCAAGGAACTGTTTATACATCAGAGTATTGGTGTGGTTGCTGGGCAGGATCCAAACAACTATCCACCTAGTCCTAGATTGTCTCCAATAGTGATGTTTAGGGTGAAGGGGTGAGACAATACATACATATAAATTACAGAAAAATCGAACAACACAGGAAGTTTCATTGTGTCAGTAGTTGGTTAGCTTTAATCTACCAAACACAACTGGAGAATACTTCATCATGGCTATCCTTTCTCAAATTTCACATACTTTAGTCTTAACGATATATTGTGTCAAAGAATTCCAACAATTAATTCTAAATGTAAGTTTGGTAATCATCATGTCACCAAAAAGCATACCACAAAGTCAAAATTAATTTAAGAACAGCAATTGCAAGCATCACTGTAAAGATGTGAGCTACTTTCTAAATGCAAATCAAATTCAGAATATTGGTTGAGTTTCAAAAAAATCAATGGCTGAAATATAGTGTGGATGGCTGTTACACTGAGCAGAACACATAGTTTGCACATCTACTGAGATATTGAATAAATTGTAAGATTTTTCCAATATGTTATTGCAGAAAGGGTAATTCAAGTACAGTATTTACAAGGAAATCAATGAAAAAACATTAGTTTGAAAAAAACGTTTTCCATCAAAGTGAGAAATATATGACTTGAAATAAATTTAAGAAGTTTCTCATTTCTTTCATTATCCTCCTTCTCTATTTTTCAGTCTAGAGAAAGCCAATTCTAGATGACACATAATGAAAACAAAATTCTGCTATCCGTCACTGTATTTGCGTAATTACACCATATTTTTATCCAGAAAGTCAGTAAATTGCTCAAATGTAATCGCTTGTGTGTCTGCGTGCTTGTTTATATCTATTAAACTCTATAATGGACGTACATCAGGTGAAATAATTTTATTTTTAAAAAAAAGCAGCTCTAAAAACACAATTCTCTGCAACAATGAATGGGAGTCGAAGGAAGTGACTGTTCTCCCCTTCTGAGCACTGAGACAGCTACGTCTGAAGTGTGTCCGTTTTGGGTAGCCCAGTACAAGAAAGACACCGAGAACCCGAGTTCCAGAAGAGGGCAAATAAGCTGCTTACATGAGAGAACCTGGCTCATTTAGCTCACAGCAGAGAAGCACATGCAGATGCACAGCAAAAAGACAAAGGGCAAGAGTCAGGCTGCTACAAGGAAGCTAAATTCCAATTGGATACTATGAAAAAAAAAAATCATGATAAGGATGGCTAAGCACTTGTACAGATTGTCCAGATTCCCCGTCTCTGAAGTGTCTCAAAATTCAACTGGAAAAGGCTCTGTGCACTTAGAAGATGACTCTGATGTGAACAGGAATTTAGTCTAGATGGTTTCTAGAAGGCCTCTTCAACTTGATTTTTCTTTGATGCTATAATTTCAAACTCCCGTGAAAGAATGAACAAGATTGGCAAATCAAAATAGCACATGAAAAATACTTTATTATTTTATATGAATCTCCATCTTAATCTGTGAAAAACAGAGTAAGCAGAGCTCTAGTAGTTATGCTTCAAAAATTCACAACTAAGAGGTAATACTGTAAGACATGAGCATGTGACAAAACTGAGTTCGTTTCTAAGCAGTAGCAGTACCTGTGGTCCACAGGTAACCAGCATAACAAGTTAAAGAAACAGGAATAAAAAATACCAGGTTAATGAAACAGAAACCTTTCATGGAAAAGAACAAACGACCACTGCCAAAATGCGTATGTAACTTCACAAAAACCACTATTAAACTGTGCAAGTCACCCTTTTTTCAGAACTAGAAAGGCAGGACAGACCACACCTATATCCTATACTGCACTGCTCCATATGTAAATACCATCTTATTAACACTGAAGAGGAAGAACATTTCTAATATTTGTTCCATGTACTTGGTTGATTTTGGTTCATTGGCCCCAAGGACTGGCTGTAAAATCTGGATGAAACAGACTTCACAATACCTTTGTGAGATACATATGAAATACTGTCCAAAATGAACAGATGGTCAAACTAAAGAATCACGATTAAATACTGTTAAGCTGCTCATAATATAAAGTAGAGCTGGGCAAGATATTTTACCAGAAGAGATGTAAACCCAGATGACAACTTTTTTAAAAACAAATTTATGTTCGAACACATCAAACTAGGTGGCAGGACCCAATCTTTCAAATAAAAACAACTTCTAAGATAAAAAACCCCAACCTGATTAAGCGTTTAATTGGACATGATGTCTTCCTTGATAGTGTATCTTACTTTTTGGGGAAAAAAAAAGTATAACTTCCAAAGTTAGGGAAAAAATTCACTTTCTTGGTGAGAAAGCAAGAAAAATCTTTTGGGGGCTAAGCTTTAGCTTCCTTTGACAATGTATTAGTTTCAAGTAAGCACAGTTTTACTTAGTCTTGGAGCTCTACTATGAAGACAGTAAGTACCATCTCTTGATACATTAAGACTGAATTCAAAATACTGTGGCCTACCTAATCAAGAATTCTACAGACCTGGAAAGTTATAGTGAAAGTAGACTAAGCTACAAGTTGTTTGTTTGGTTTTTTTTAAATCAAGACAAACTTTGATTAAGACACAGCTCGTGGAAAGCTTTTCACGATACAGGCCATAAGTACATATTTTACATTAAAAAACTAACATGCAGCTGGAGTGTTCCTTGTCTTTTGAAGCAAAGATGTGACTGTAGCCTTCCCTGCCTTCATTTCTGATTTACAAACATGCTGAGTTCATGCAATTTGATTAAGGATTTATACATAGACTCATTATTCTTTTGCCCATAACTGCCTTTACCTAAGTGCTTATGACTCCTCCTTACTTGAAACTGAGCTGCAGATTTATTCACTTAGAGCAATGTCTTGATTAGCATACAAGCTTCTGCATCAGCCACCTCTCAGCCGTCACTTACGTTATGCACACACTGCATATAGATACACTTTAGCCCTGAACTAACCAAGAGCTTGCTATGGTCTTTCAGCTCTTTTATCACCTAAACTTACAGCAGTCATTCTGTGAACAATAACACGCTTAGCGATGGAAAACATGTCTAGGCATGATACAATAAAATGAACACTGAACTCCCACCTATTTTATACAACTACATGAAAATCGGAGACAGTAAAATCTATATGGCTTGCTCACAAAAAGATTCCGGCATCAGTGAAAAGGAAGTATTTTCTTGTTTATCTGTTTATTTTTAAAAAAGAAAGTAGTTCTGGTTTTAAGTCCCAATTTTTTGCCATTGTTTGATGCAAGTGACACCCTTGAAAGAAATTCTTTAACCTCACTTGTGAAGCTTAATGTTTAAGATAAGTCTTCTGCAATCAGTTTGGATTATGCAGGCCATAAATCTGACAAACTGTCACTGGATGGAATTGCACAACCATCTCAAAAAGATCATTACAGGAGTTATTTAAGGATGGAATCAAATACACAAATACACAAATTCACAGTTCTGACAGAGAAATTTATTGACCTTTGTATTCCCTGCTTTGGTCAGACTGTTTCCACCATGCTTCACTCAAGGAATATAAGTTCATTACCTATATTGGAATCATTTTACTCTTACTTCACTGATCTTTCTAGCCGTTCGATCATCATCTCCCTTTTGTAATACTGCAATCAACATGCAATATCCTAATGGTTTTATTAAGCAATGACAACTCAGGCAGGAGGCTTCCTGGGGATTAATGACCACTTGGGAGGAGCTGATGTCCCAAAATATAGCCTAGGGCCATTAACTTCATTTGTTCATTAATCTTTAGGAAATGCTTCATGATGAGGTTGCTACCTCTATTAAAAGACTGTGGAATTAGATGTATAGATACTTTAAGTTTCTCGTATTTTAGTTAGCAAATGTCAGACATTCCTAGAGGATTTAATGATCCATACAACTCTTTAAATTGTGTTTCATGATTGTGGTGTTTATAATTCGGGATTTTAAAATAGGAAATGTAAAAATTTGCATTATTAGAACTTCAAGATGAGAAAAAAAAATATTCAAAATCTGGATAAAGATGTTGTGGTGAAGTACTCAAGAGCCACACAAGTACATACAGATGTATATTCAGATAAAGAGAGTTACTAACAACAGAGAGAGAACTTGCTCCAGGTACTAGATAGAGAGTAAAAAACAGGTAAAGAGACTTTAAGGAGTCTTCTCTCAACCCTCACCTTCATATCAAGGCTAAGCAAGCTTAATTTCTTATTTCTAACAGTCCCATGAGTGTCACCTAGATCATGGAATTAATTTACTTATACAGAAATTTTGAGTTTCAGTCTGATTTAAAAGTTATGAACATTTACAGAATGAATGTCCTTGCACGGGTGAAGCTAGTGAGAACACGGGTAGATTTTTCACCCAGTTTAGAAAATAAGTGTTCTTTCAATCTTTCAACTACAGAATTCCAGAATTCCCACTCCAAAAGAAATTTAGACATTCCAAAACATTTTTACTGCATTGGGCATGAAGCATCAAAAATTAGTAATAGCAGACCTTCCTATAAAAACACTGTTTTGACCAATTAAGAAAAAAAATCAGTGATGTGAAAGTATTCTGGTAGTTGTTTCAGTCTGCAAACTAAAAGTTTTATCCAAAATAACTGATATTAAACAGACTCTTTCTCCAAAAGTAAGTGTTTTTTTAATATGGCATTAAATGAGAAAAACATCCAAGAGGCATGTGTTTTATCCTCAGAGCACTAAATTATTAGAGCTAAAAGGAGGACGTTTTCCGTGCATTAGGCTTCCACTGTACAACAGCTAAACACCTTCTTGCTCAAACAAGTAAGAAAAATAATAGCATTATTTTAGACAGGAGACAATGTAAAGGGAAGATAAGCTCCATGTAATCAATATGGTCACAACACTGCTGACAGTTTCTTTTCTTCCTATTGTTCTTGTGTCAGACACCTTCTGACATGCTAACAATGTTCTCGGTTACAATGTGAAGAAAAAATCCCTTGAGAGCTGCATGTATTACTGTGTAACATCATCTCTGGCTAGAAGAGGAGAAATTAAGACTAGAATTTTCACTGGAGATTCAGGTAGCTCAGTGACAAAATTCTGTTAAGATTAGACAGGTGGTTACTCCTTTACATGTCAGTGAAAGTCATCCACACTGCTTCCCATTGATATCTTACACGTTTGCCAGCGTGCATGAAGTGTGTGCTCCTGCTTTTCAGCCACAGCACCTAAACCGGAGTGATGTGCAGAGATTTTGGAGGATAGTTGCCAATTCCGATTACAGAGAAACACTGCTCTATCAGGATCAGAAGACTCCCAACTAGTATGTGTTTCGAAGTTTGCTGCAAATTTGGAAGTAGACCAGTTCTACGAGTACAGTAGTAGATGTTTTCAAAGATGCCTGACTGCTTACTTAACATGAACTTTACAGAATATTACTGAGAGCACCATGAACCAGCACAACTATTTGGATGCTAGTGTACCCAATGCAAGCTGTTCTTCTAAATCTCAGCACTTTTACAGTTGCCTAATATCTATGCATAGCATTAACAAAGAAGATTGTACACTTGAAGTATTCTGTTTAATTTATAAAACAAAGGAAATTAGCAAGGCATAATAAGCTCCAGCCTTACTTGAGGTAAGGAAAGGCAATGAAAAGCTATTATTTCAAATGTGAAAAATCGAACAGATGATTTTATAGCACATCAGATGACATCATTACTCTATCCAGATAAATGTCTAAGTGTTTGCCACATTAATGTGCCATGGGATAAAATTGCTTCTCTGGGCTCTGTGGAAAGATCAATATGGAGAAGAGACGGCATACAGGCTCTTTGTTAACTTCTGGAGTAACAGTTAATTGACTTAAGAAGAACAAGAGTCAAATTTGGCAAAGAAGCCTCACACAAGCTTCATAACCATCATAAACACTGCAAGTACATTATTGGTATTGGCCATTTATCAAGCAAACTATTCTCGATATGTAATGTCGGAAATTATGAAAACAGAGACAAATGCTTACAAATCTAAGTTGTGTCTCCTGTAACAGCCTAACCTGAAGAATTCACTTTTAAAAAATTGTCATGTGTCACTAACATATTCACTTTCATCATTCCAATGTTTCAGAGCTGTTAAGAGTCTGCTAGCATTTCACAGTTGTAAAGTCCTGGGAAGAAATGGCTTAGATAAGTTACTAGGAATGCAGTTTTCCTTATTGCAAGAAGCCTTCCAATAAAACTCTTTTGGAGATTTTATTCACAGGCTCCACATTCAACCAGGTGTATATTTTCAGTCAGTATTCATTTCCAGTGGTGCAGAATGCTGGGATTCTGCCCTAAGAGTGACACAACAGATGTAAGAAACAAAAATAAATAAAATACCACAAAAGACAACACCATGTTGACCTGAACTGGATACAAAACCAGTGATAGTAAGAGGTAGGGATGGTACTAGCAAGGAGATTGGCCTTTGTCAAGAATATTCTGTATTCACCCTACAGTTGTGGGATATCAACAAAAGCTGGGATGCACCGTGTGCTTGTCCTTGTCATCAGTAATGGACAGAAGATGAAAATATTCTGCCTATTTTTTTTCTTTCTTTCATAGCTTTTCAAAACTACAAAAACAGACATGAAAAAAATCTCAGAAGGGATTTAAAGGTTCTATACACAGTTCCTCGATAATCCCTGTCCTGAAATGATTAAAATACATACACAGCAAATCAACACTCCACAAAATCAATGAGATCATTCAGCCAGCTAGCCCTCACCCAAGTCAAATCATTTCAGTTTACAACCATGAAGAAACTGCCCTGGGTGAATCTCACAAAATTAGTATGTGCCACTGTCTCTCCATGTATCCATTCAAAAAGACCTCACTCTTCCTTCCCTGGCTTTATGAGCTCACCGAGCAGAACCAAATGAGAGCCTGCTGCTAACTGTTTAGCATGCTCAAAAGAAAGAGCAAGCAGCTGTGACATAACTCACATCCAGGCGAAGGCTCAACATTATCAATAAGATAGTATAGATGCATAATTTTTTCAATTCTCTGATAGTAAAAGGTAATCTGATACTAAAGAGAGGTGTAAAACCAAACTGAAAAAAAGTCAATTAAGTCAACTGTAACCACATTCAGAAAACATTAGGATGCTTCACTGCAACTATTATTTTGGAATTGAAATGAGCACAGTTCATACTGCTTATCTTAAATGATGTTTTATATCCTCTCTGTGGCACTTTAAGCAGAAATATTTGGCTATAGAAAAGGTTTATTGTTATACTGCTATGCTTGTTCTCCTTATTAATCTACTCTCATTTGCTTTTTCCAAGTGCAATAATACTTTTGATTTTAAGAGTCACATTCAAATGCCACTATCCCAAGGACTAAGCGGAAAAAATGTAAGCACAGGCCAATGTCTCGCTGGGATTTGCAAAACCTTCTGTAAATAAGGCCCTTGTGGTTTATCAGTCATTGGTGTGTTCAGCTCCCTAAACTAAGAGAATTGAGGGGATTAGTTAGAGGAGAAATGAAATGTACCTAATTAATTCCCCAGATCCCTGCAGATTATATGGCATATTTGGAACAGCAGGAAGTTGTGACTGAAATTAAAAATGCATACCTACAGCAGTGAAATGGAAAAATGCAGCCCTTTTTCCTACTATTGCAATACCATTGATATATTAAACACAGCTATACATTTTAGAATTTTTTAATAATTTTATAACACATTTTCTTGTGTTGCACTTTTTTTTTAATATATATAATACAGAGTGGAGAATTCTAAGTCTGACAAGCAGAAGAAAAGTAATGTTGGGAAATGGATATTATGTAGCCTTATAAATTTGGAATGTTTTAGCTTTGTACTGTTTGCTTCTCCCTTCTCTTCCATGCTCTCTTCTTCTCTGGCTCTTCATCCATCACAAAAAAATATCAATAAGATAAGACTCCATATGCTACTCTCAGTGACTGAGATATAAACTTGGAAAAACTCAGGGGAGCCTAAAAGACTTTATCTACATTTAAGTAAGGGCAGGAGAAAAGTAGAATCAAACTTACAATTTCAGGGAGAAAAGAGGGAAAAGGTAAATAAAGATGACTAGTTCAAACAAAAGATAAATTAAGGGAGCTTAAATTTGTGAAAGTCTGAAACAAATTTTGTATTTTATTTCCTCGTTCCACCTTGGAAGGCATGCCTTAGTTGCTTCTACATATCCTCACTTCATAGCAAACAAAAAAAACAATGTGGTGTTTATGAAACCGATTACAGAACTTGTAAAATATAATCTCCAGAAAATGATTATATGAAGATTTCTCGAAATTCATGTTAACATCTTCAGAGTTCTGCTGTTATATATCTTTACAAACCACATAAACTGAAATCAATATGAATGTTTCTGCAGTTCTAGTCATTTTTATAGGAATGTTTGCCAAGTGCTTCTCCCAGTGCTATGCTTATGGGTTTTTCATGTTTTCCTCGTATGGACTATAAGTAAATACCTTTCCTTGTTTGTCTTTTGCGGTCTTGTCACATGCTCTCATCCACGGAATTGAATAACCACTAACGATGAAAATTATTTTTCTGTGGGAGCCCTTTATAACAGTAAATAGAAAGATTTAAAAGTAGAATTTCAAGAAAGGGGTCGTAAGAGCAAAAGAGGAACCTCTGCACTCCTCTCACCGACAATCTATGTGACAGCATGGAGAAGGGATGAAGAATATAAGAACAGTCAGCTCTAGAAAACATTAAGAGAAACAGCCACAGATAGACAGAAAATAAAATGCTTTTTCATAAATTCTGTAAACAAGAAACTAGTCTGAACTGACCACAGAGAAGGACAGACAGGAATTCAACAAAACCAATATTGTGTGAAAATCCTTCAACTACATCAGTTCCCATACGACAAAATGATTCAATTTGCAACCCATCAATCATTTGGCATAATAACGGAAGTAAATACATCATAATAGAGGGCTGTCACAGGATCAATGTCTTCGACTTTCGAAATAAACATTTTGAGATTGCTCTGATATTTATTTTCCATAAAACAGGTAATTATAAAATAAATAATTGGTTTTACTATGGCATTTATGTGGCAGCAGGAAACTATTACTTGGTGACATTTTATCTCAAGAGCATTATCTCTACAGGAAAAAAAAAAAAAAGGAAAGGAAAGGAAAGGAAAAAAGGCTGCATCTGTCTGTTACACATTCCATTTCCCTAAATAAGAGCCACTAACTAACCACAAGTAATGCCATTCTAAGGGAAATCAAAAGGCAGTAAACTAATAGTATGCAGTTCTCTTCATCTGCAGATTTCTGAACTGTTCATATTTTAGAACAACACTGCTCATATAAGACTTACACAGTTTTGTACAATATCTAAAAATTTATAATTAGTAAGCTACTTATATTTTGCACAACTAAAGCTTGCTGTGGGGTAGAAAGGGATCTGTTGAAACATTTTTTTAATAAGGATGATCAATGAAGTATTGGACTATAAATGTCAACAAAAATACAGAAAACCCATACCATCAAAAATCCTGTCCCCTTGTGTTTCCTTTCACGAGTGCTACTATAATTCAACAGTTTCAATTCCTTCACATGCATGGCTACATTGCCTCCTTTTTTTCAGAAACAGAGATTTTTATTTTTTTCCCCCCAGTTTGACACCTGAATAAACTCAAAAATACTCTATGTTAAACTAACTGAAAACTGTTACATGCTATCAGATTTCACATGCTACTCAGAATTTTTGTCTCTTGGAACATCTAACTCAAATTTGTCACTCAAATTAAACTGAAACTCAATGCATCTCAAAAAGTTCCAGAAACTCAGGTATCGTGCCTAAGCCTACAGATCAGGAAGGAAAAGTACATGTGATCCTGCCTCTTAATGACCTCTCACCAGTGGCAGACAAAACGCATAAAAGACTGATCCATTGTGAGAGATGGAGCTATCAGTCAAACTCCGTGGAAATGCAATCCTCAGCTTTGGTTTGCTCTAATCTGGAAGTCTGAATTCTATGCTATGAGTCAGGTCTTGGCAGGTAATGCCTTTCAGTTCACCTTTAGTTTAGTCATTTTAAGTTAGTACTGTTCATATAATGAGACAGGCTAGCAATTTCATATGCCTCTAGATCTTCTCAATTAACTGTTTGCAGAGACTTGTTTAAGCATCTGCTTAGCTCTCATAAAGCACCTCAAGACATACCAGGTTGAGCCAACCATCTACGAGAAATCTGCATAATAATTTAACAGCGCAAATGTTTCCAAAGGGAAATATATGTCGTATGACCAAAGTATTATGCAAATTTTGTTTTTACAGTGATTTAGCCCTGCCATAATATCTTATGCCTTTATACAAGCAGTGCATTAAGCCATGTCATTGCTGACAAAAGCAGGCAGGAGCTGGACGAGATATCCTGCAGCCTCAGCCTGAATGTATGGATGCCTTAGGGGAACACTACCTATTAATTTAAAATTCTGAAACTAATTATGTATGTCAGGGTGACCTCTTTCTAATCTACATTCATCACAGAACACAAGCCTTCTGTCTCCGTTGTTCCTATAATAAAATAGCTGTTGATAGACTTATATAATTGACTGTATCTGAAGTGGACTCATACCATGGTGCTACATTCAAATTGTGTGTATTCCCAGCTGAATAAAGATAAGCAAAAATAATCCAACAATCTCAAGTAATTAACTTCTAAGGTTTCATAGTAACATTGGAAAAAAATTATTACCCATGATCTTAAAAACAATGTTGCAGGGCATATAGAAGTCACGTTCATTGCCAAGCTAGCAAGAAATTATTTGCAACATTTAAAGATGCATGTAGCATAAGATATATTCACTTCTATTTATGTACCCCACACAGCTTGACATGTTAGAGACACACCGATCAAATATCTACCTGTACCTAGAAAGGCCCCTGAACTTGACGCTGGGTTTTTAGAGATGCCTAGAAGAATTAAGTACCTAACTCTCAATGAATTTTAAATGAAACAGAGAAGAAAATTCCAGTTCATATTTCAGTCACAGGAGAATTTTGTTAGATCATGCATCCTCCACTAGTCCTCTACCCACATTACAATGAAAAATACACAGAAAAAAAGAGCTGCTTTTGCTTCTTCTCCAGCTTACCTTGGAGAACTCTTTGGTTGCTCTTAATCACATTACTTTAAGAGGCCAGACACAGACAGCCATAACATGCCCAGCTCAGAATACTGACACGATGAAATCCCAAAATCCACAAGTTCACATTTCTTTGGCAGTTTGAATTTCAGTGAGGCTTGTGAATGAGGGAAGACACAATGACTAAAATAATTTAGGCAGTACTTCTGAAAGCATCCAGCTCTGTACACATGTTCACACTGTGAGTAGTCCCACAGTCTTAAGGCAAGCTACTCAGATACATGTCAGTCTTCATAGGATCATGTTTCTACTGAGGAGCTTAAAAAGGTACCAATGGGGGAAAAAAAAAATCACCCACCCACAAAACAAACAAACAAACAGAAACCAAAACACCAACCAAGCAAACCAAAAACATGACCCAAACAACTTCACTGTATTGAGTGTTTGAACAGCGAGATGAAATGGAAGGATCACCATTAAACAGAGATTGATCTCTGAAATATCCCAGCCCAACAAGCACATGCACTCTAAAAAGACCTCCTGTCTCCAATGCACACTGAGGTACAGAATGAAATAAGCAACAAGAAAGCAAACCTTGTAATAATAATAATAATATGACAAGACATGACAGACATATCTTTTTGGAAGGATACTGAACTTCTAGTGTGCAGGAACAAAGACATAATGAAGCAAGAATTCATCTGGTTTTCCTCTTGAAATTGTGTGTACAGCTACACTACAGAAAACTGGAATAACACATCAAAAGATGTGAACAAGACTCAGCTTAAAAGTCAAAAATTCATTTATACTTGGAAAAGAACACATCTCCTATGTGAGGCAACAAGCACAGGTAAGATGCAAATACTCTGGTGAAAGATGCAGTGTCAGGACAGAGTAGCACAGTATAGGACAGAACATCTTCCTATAGTCCTAAAACCTGAGTAACCACTACATTATGACTGAGGTTAGTTTTCATACAGTTTAGCTGCGTATTTTGCCCATTTGAATTGTCAATCACTAACATTCTAAAAACACATGACCAGATCATGTTTACTGAAGAACACACGTGAACTTTACTGAATGCAAAGCTGAGTTGCTGTAATACTGCTAAAGGGGACTAGTGCATCTGGGTTTACAAAATTTCTCATTCAGCTTAAAAAAAAAAGACATAAAAATCAACTTAGTTTCCGAAAGGCTGGTTTATGCCCGCCCTGAAAGGAGTTTCTCTGTAGAATTCACTTTTGATATTCCATACTTAGTGACCTCTCCAAAAAACAAAATCATACTATTTCGGAAAACATTCACAAAGTATCAAATACTACAATAATTATAGCAAGTATTTCTTCCAAAGATATTCGGCTTATCTAATGTCTACTGTTTATATTCTTTGTGTTCTTAATATCATTTCCACAAAAGATGGTATCTCCTTTGAGACGGCAATGCCTTGATTATCTTTTAGACTTCCTACTTGTAAACTTCCACTTCTCTCAAGGCACAGCTTTACCTTCTTTTTCATCTCTTTGCTTGGGGGTTGTGTTTGTAAGCTTCTGGTTTTACTCTGGAATGTTTGCACCATTGCCATATTCTAGACATTTTTGTCAGTTCCATCCAAGCCCCTTTCCAGTGCTTTTCACCGCTACTGTGTCAGCAACAGCTGTAAATTACAGAACTATTTCCAATTAGAAGAACACGTTCTTTTTTTCATTGACAAAAGCATTCTTAAGGAAAGATACAAGCAGATTAAACGTGCCTCTGAGTGAGATTTTAGATGTAATGGCTAAAGGACAGAAACACTCATATCCTAAAGACCTTTTAAGATATCCAGGTGTGCAACTCCAGAATTGAAGTTCTGCTCTCATATTATGGAGCTAAGTTAGGAATGAAGAAGCTGAAATTCCAAATTGTGACACATCCAGAAGTCACAACAGATATGCCAGTCTTCTGTTTATCCTTTGGACATCAACGTCCCCACTGAAGCTCTCAAAGATTTTCTAATACGCAAGGCAAGTTCTAGTACATAAACAACCTTATTATAACATTAATGGGTTGGTTCACTTCTTGCTAATATAACACAACAGCACAGAAATCATTATTAACACAATGGGAACGTCATTAGCACACAACAGTTTTACTTTATTAACAACCTGCTTCTATGTTAGCAATTCTGGTCTAATTTAAGTGATAGCCCCATCACAGTGGCCAACCATGTTTTCATTAATACAGCAAGAAAGCCATCAATATTAAGACTGCTATTCTGAATCACGGTAGCTTATATACTTTCATAATGAGTAGGGGTTGATTTTAACCCAGGTACTGAGCAATCTGCAAAGCAGCAGCTTTCAGTGGTATCACCACCCCACCCCAATGTTCTCTCAGTGGATTTGATTATGAGTAGTTTTGAATCACTGCACAAAAAACATTGTTTTCCAGGAAATACTTGTTTTACATGCACAGTGTTGCATTTAGGAAACCCCAAAGTGCATCTATCTCTTTCTCATAGATAAGAGATGCCTCCTAGGAGATTTAAGAATGAAAGACACCTTGAAACTTGCTAGAATTTGAGGTCTCAAGTAGTTTGGATTATTTTTCCATCCCTTTTTTTTAACTAAACACATAAAGCATCTGTGCTCAGCTCAGCCTTCAATGAAGGACACATAGGGGCAACCCTAAAGTCTCTCCCTTAAGTGTAATTAACATCCAATTCTCAACTTGACATTAAAGCAATGTTCTCTCCCGACATTCTGCAGCCCAGATCTACCATGACATATGACAGTTCCCTGCAATTTCCTTCCAAGACCAATCCCTCATTCCTTCCACAGCTATTGTCTAATCATTTTGGGGCTGCGTAATGTGAATAAACAGAAATAATAGAATGAACTCTTTGCTGAATGTGTTTTCATCTGAGAGTATTCACATCTTTTCAGCTTTTTTGAGTATATGCTAGACTAGGGAATGGGTCTGAATCAGCAACATTAACTTTTTCTTTAAAAAAAAAAAAACCTTTCATCAACCTACTTTAAAACATGAAACGATGTCTATTCTGATGAGAATTCTGATCTCAGAATTATCACTAGCAGTACCAAAACAGCATGGAAAGTCAGACTTTTGCCAGCCACAAGGCACAAAGACGTTCGGAGGCTTTCTCTGGTTCAAGTGGCAAATACTTAATTTGGTCTATGGCAATGACAACACCCATGCACCACAGACATAACAAATCTGGACTTTACTATATGTAGTCCCCCAGGGTATCCAGAGCTACTTTCAGCTATTCCTTCATTTTCTCCCCCTGTTCTCACTAACATAATGTCAAATAACATCTTAAATGAGATTTACATTGAATTCCAAAATACTGAGGACTGACAAATAAACATTCTGTCTGGTTATAAGGCGCTAAGCACAGTGATCATCAGCAATTTGCATCATATTGCATTACAATTGTACTTTTGAGAGGAGAGAGGATAGTCCTTCCCATCAGGAAATTAAAGAAACATCTGAACAGAACCTCTCTACACAACTGATCTGTTGTGATTAGAATTCACTGCTGAATCTATACATTTATTTCCTAGGACTTAATCCTGACATCCAAAGTTAAACTTCCAGGCACAAAGCTTATGAGCATTCAGAAGTGCTTGCAAAGCTCTATCAGTCCCTTCAGCTATCCCACTGATGATACTTCAGAAAGCCACAACTATTTTTCAAACTCTATCACAAGAACTTCTTCATGAATTTTCTATAGCACCTCCTGATAACATTTGAACTTCTTTTGTTGCAAACTTCTTTTTTACTAATTGAAGCTAGGAGCTACGTACCTATCTGCTTCTCCATTAGTAAGTGACTGATGGTTCCTGAAGTAATTACTGTTACAAAAAATTACAAAATGGGGATTTTTGTCTTTTTCTTACAATGGATAGTACTTCACAAGTTCTCATGTAACTTTAAGCCCTTGCAAGTGGGAATCTTGTCATCTCTTATAGGTAAAGACTGGCACTACCTTTTTCTTTCAGTATCAAAGGAAGGGCTTTTGTGCATACCCTTTGGCTGCAATCAGGCAAGATTCGAGGTTTGTCAGTGAAGGGCACAGAGCCTTGCAGAATATAACAGCTTATCTGCGAGTCGTGTGACTTATCCAACTCCATCATTAAATTATACCTCTTACAGTACATACAGAGCCAATGCCATGCTCAACGTGTACTCATGGTTTTCCCACAGAAGACTCGGGACTGATGTTTAAAGGTTTTGCGGAGTTTGAACTGTTTGTGGAAAGTGATCTTGCTGAACAACTGTCATGACTTAATTTTCTTTGTTTACTTATTTAATATCAGTCAAAATAGTGTCTGTCCTGGTTTCAACTGGGATAGTACTCCTCCTAGTAGCTGGTACAGTGGAGTGTTTTGGATCTAGCATGAGAATCATGTGATAACACACTGATGGTTTTAGTATGTGCACCACTTAGCAACAACTAAGTCAAGGACTTTTCAGCTTCCTTCTGCCCTCCAGAAGGTACACAAGAAGCTGGGAGGGTGCATAGCCCCAACAGCTGACCCAGACTGTCCAAAGGGACATCCCATACCATATGACATCATGTTCAGTATATAAACTGGGGGAGTTGGTCGGGGAGCAGAGGGCAGTGACCAAGGCTGGGGAGCTGGGCATCAGGACAATGGTTGGTAAGTAGCAGCATCATTTTTTTTTCACTTCAAGTTTTGGTGGTTCCCCCCCCCCCCTTTTTTTTTTTTGGGTCTTCCTTTTCAATACAACTTATTATTTTTATTTTAATCATTAAACTGTTCTTGTCTCAACCCACAAGCTTGCTTTCTTTTGCCCCTTCCAATTCTCACCCCCATCCCACCGAGGGGATGTAAGGGCCTGTGTGGTGCTCTGTTACACCGACTGAGGCTAAACCATGACAGTGTCACAGTCCTAGAGATCACATTTTTCCAAGAACGAAGCGGTGGGAAAAGACACGTCACTGATGTTGCAATAAATCCGCTATTTTTATGCTAAGAAGCTTCAGAAGTACCTGTATGTTTCACAGTGATTACCTCATGACAAATGTACACAAAGAGCTGTTCTACTATTGTGATTTCATAATTTCTGCTTGACTTTGCAACTCTAATGTTACAATGTATCTGCATACTGTACACTGTATGAAATGACACCAATAACCTCTGCTTTCAAACCTTACATTTTAACACAACAAAAGAAGTGCTAGTACTTTGAAAAAAAAATTTCAAAAACTTCATATCACTAATAAATAAGTTATGCAGAAGATTTAGTACATACTGTAGGCAACCTGCGTGCTAATAAATTATACAGCACACTATACTTCTTTAAAGTTGCATTTTCTGCTGTAGGGGCTGGTGTAAGAGCTAGTGGAAAGGAAAGTGTATTTTATCAATTCTTCCCTTCTTCCAAGACAGAGTGAGCTATTAAAAAAATAATTTTTCGAGCTAATTTGAAATTGTTCAAGTAGACCTGTATGCTGACTGGTAATGGATATTTTTTTAGCAATTGTATTTTTAAGGCCCTCTAAACAATATAATTTTCCTTTTAATCCACTATTTGTGATTCTGGGTGGACCACATTATAAATGTAACAATAATCACACTTCTGGAATAGCCTGTTCACACACTGTAAGACAGGTAGGACCACAGGAAAATAGGGCATTAGAGCTTATCGATGTACAGCTATCAAACCTTTTATTCATCTCAAGGTTTGGTGGTTTCTACCTGGACAAATGCTCTATGGTTGAAATCCCATTGCACAAGTAAAGCTTTCAAGGTGAAATAGTACTTCATGTTCATTATGATGAGAGAAAAGAAGCAGAAATGCCTGCAGTAGCAGAATGCCACAGCAGTATATTAAGATGGGCAGTTTTGGGGCATTGTTCAGTGTAAACAGAATGGTGTTCAGTGCTGTCTTTCCCTTTTCTCCTGATTGCCATTTCTTTCCTCTTCTTTCTCCACACTCCACCAGCAAACGCAAGTTATAAACAAGAAATGTTGCACCAAAAAGACATGCTTTTGAGCCATTATTCAGAACATCACTGCCTTCTCTGGAAATAAATGCCACGGCTTTGTCTCAAGTACTTTTACAAAGAAAGGCAGAAACCAGTGAAATAACCTTACTGTTACATACTAGGCAAATTATTTTTACATATTGAAGAACCAAATGACAACATTCTGTCTGGTTCAAATCAACTCTCTTCTGGAATAAGACTGCCCTCTGTCCTTAATCCCACAAATCTGTCACAACACAGTTTCCATTACTGCTTTACCAAATAAGAAAAGCAGCAGCTGAATCTTCACGGCAGCAGTAAAGCAGGGGCTCTAGCTGCCAATACTCTACGTCCTTTACACTTCAGTTAGCAGGGCCCTCTGCTGAACAACTGTCTGCAGGGAGCACTGCCAGACAACACGCATTTTATGACTGTATCTACCCATCAGGTACCTGAACTGCAATCAAACAAGGGAGTGTGGGGCAGAAATAACCAGTCCCAGTACTGCCCAGAACAAATTGGTAATGTGGGGGGGTTTGGTTCTTTTTTCCCCCCGAATCCCTCAATAGAGAACTGGCATTACGTATTACAGAAAGCTCCCCAGATCTGGTTGACTGAAATCATGAACCAGAGGCCCGCTACAGATGCAGGAAGCACTCACTATGCAGTACATTTTTAGTCTGAACACCAGGCTTCCCGGGAGAAGCCCATACTGGGCAATGTTCAGAGAGGGTAAAAATAATGCAGAATTGTTAAGGTAATTATTTTCTTACCTTTCCTCTGAGGCAAGAGAAAGGTCCTTATAAGCTCTTGAAGGATTGGATAAAGAACTGTTCTTTCTGAAAAAGAATAAAAAAGCTTTTAAAAAAACTAAATAAATTAGGGTTTAAAGCTTTTATTTTCTTTCATATTGCAAGAACTGGTCATAGTAAAGTGTTTATGTGATTAATTTCACTCACCCCATTTTCTGAGTTTCATTTTAATTTGTCAAAACATTTTCTTTTGCTGTTTTAGGTTTAAGCAGAGGTACCCATGCTTTCTGGTTGTTAGGGAGACAGGGTACAGGTAATTGTTTCTCTATGTCTTCTCTGTGTTCGTAACTGTTACTTGGCCTAAGTATTTGTTATTCAGGTTATAACACAGTTAATTTGTTCACTTTATACTGGTTCTGTTTCTGTTTTGGAGAACTGAAACATCTAACATACCCTTGGGTATGTTAGACAGACATTGTCATTCATGCCTGCACACACATGATTACATGCATTCACCTGAAAACTGGGAAGTCCTAATATTCAAATATTCAAGCATAAAAGCAATCAAAACAAAAGTAAACACACAGAGAAAATCTACCACCCTGCCTTTTACCCCAGCAACAAAGATTTCCAGAGGCCCTTGTTGCAGATAAGACTGGACATCAGTCCTGAACTTCTGAACCATGTTAATACGCTGTGTTAGAAATACAAAATAGAAAGGTGACCAATTAATAGAGTGAACCCACTGTCTGAGAAAAAACTCTCACCCACCATTCTTAAAAGCAAGGCAAGAAGCCTGAGTATTAGAAAATGAAGGAGAAACTTTCAGACATTCTAGGAGGAAAACAAGCAACATAAAAAAAAAATCAGTGCAAAGAAAGACCACTAGGCAGACAATATGGATTTGCCAGCTCTCCTCCATCACTGGAATAAAGAAATAAACTAAGATATACATTGCTGCAAATCCGATTTTGGTTAGACAGCATATGAAGAAAAAAGAAAAGGAAAAGTGGAGATGACCATGAAAGAAACTATACGAAAATATTTTAATTATTTGAGAAGAAAATAATAAGATATGGTGGGGGACATAGTTAGTGGAAGGAGAGTCAGGAGGTTCAACTTCAGACCCTGTGGCTAGTGATCATAAATAAATTTATTACTCATTACACCAAAACTCACAGCTCATCCTTATCAGGTTCAGCCTTCCTGTTTCCAGAGGACAGAACCAGTCAGGTCTGAGGAACAGAGAGATCCTAGCTATTACAGTGCCTCAGCAAATGCAGTACAGAAGGCAAGCACAGCAAGGCTGTGCCAGTTAACCTCAGGATCACATAAAGGTCCCGATTTCATTAAGGAATGAAGAGTTTATGCAGCAGCAGGGAGTCTGGCCTGGAGGGTATCTGACCAGGAGCCCCCGTGGCCACCGTCAGAGCCAGCCAGAAGTGGCTTTCTTGACATGGATTTCCCTGCTGTCCCTGTTCAGCCGCAAGAAAGGGGCGCTGGCACTGTCAAAACAGGTAGAAAGAGGCGTGTGACAGAACTGGTGCCACCTACCAAGCGCTGGGAAGGTTTCATGGTGCAGAAAGCAACCCTCTCCTCTCGCCACATGGCCACGCTGGCCTGATGGCAGAGGGGAATTCCTGCCCTCCTTCCTCCACCCCTGCAACACCTCTCCTACCTACCGCATCTTAATTTTATAGAACATCACTACTTTAAAGTACATTTGCAGAAAATTTTGGTATTTGTCATGACCTTCTGGATGGCGGTAACGCTGAGCGCCATTCCTCACGCGCTGCTGAGGGG